>NC_143139.1:69173560-69476590 GCF_059928025.1 Delphinapterus leucas
TATAAAGCAGAAACTAACACACCATTGTTAAGCAATTATATTCCAATAAGATGTTTAAAAAAACAAAACAAAACTACAATGCTAGATTCAATAGAAAGGCATGTATGATGATCTCTATAGACCCAACAAGGCAATAGGAAGTTGGCTGGAGCTTGTATTTTTCAATCCAACTCTAATAGTATTGAAATGAACTGCAAGGGCAGGGAGAGAAAAACAAAGGAAAATCTACACCTTCTATCTCATTTCTTAATCTATGGCCTTTCCAACTTGGATAAATGAGAAACTTTGGAATTTTACTGAGGTACAGTGATTTTCAATTGTTCTCCATTGTTGCATATTAGAATTGCTTAGGAATTTTTTTTAAAATACTGATTCCTGGAAACCACAGAACACTTATGATAGACTCTCTGAGAGAGGAGCTGAGGAATGAGAAAAATACTTCCCTGGTGATGTTAACAAGCAACCAGACTTAAAAGCTACTAATTTAGGTAAATATAAGTAAAGAATAATAGTGTTCATAAGAACTGGGTTTAGGGTTTCACTCTCAAGGTCAGAGTTTTGATCCAACTCGACTGTGTGATCTTGAGCAAATTGCGTAACTCTAACTTGAGATACCTCATCTCTGAAGTAGGAATAATAGTCATTCCTACTTAATAGAGCTGGAAGGATTTAATGCAGTATTTCTGAAAGGAGTTCATGCACCATCTGCACCAGTGTTAACTGGAATACATTAAAATTAACAATTCCTAGACTCATATTATGTGTACCATAAGAATACAGTAGTCTGATATACGCATTTTCAGTGAACTATCCAGGTGATTCTTTCTCATAATGACTTGTAAAAACCATTGTTTTAATAAGTAACAGAAGTACCTATTAGGAGAACACCCCATACATACTAAGCACCCAGTACATGTAAGCTGATAATGTAACTTTAAAGTTTGTTGTTGTTTTCCAACCTTTCCAAAATATTTACTGAAAATTAAAAAAATTCAGTTAATCAACCAAAAATATTTCACACATATTGCCAAACTACCAATTAGGCAGATTTGGGGTTGGAGTTATGAAAGACTACCATATAAGGCAGTAATTCAAATTTACTATTTTGGGAGTCCTTTAATACACCCAGAGTCCATAAGTTTTGTTTCTTTCTCAAATAACTGGAATTAGAAAAAACAAAACAAAACAATAAAACCAAACAAACTTAGACTTCCGGGCTGTGGCTGAGTACAGTAAAATAAATTGTAGAAACATCTTAAATGTTCAAATTTTTTTTAAATGAGAAAAAGCATTTCATATGAAAGAACTTCAATCTAAATTCAGTTTTAGACTTTTATATTATTTTTAATATAGTCATATCTGCTAAATAATCACTTTATAGCCATATGCATTCATTGTCAATGAATGCATCATAATTAGGAGGTGATTTACAGTAGTGGTTAAGAGCATGGACTTTTGAATTACACAGACCTGAGACAGAATCTCTTTTCCATCACATATTAGTTACTTGACCGTGGACAAGTTACTAAACTCCAATTTCCTCATATGCTGTTAGTTTAATAATAGTTCGTGTCTTACATGATTGTTTCAATTATTAAATAAGATAATGAAATGTACATGAAGTCATTAAACCATTGTTTCACAGTTGCTCAGAACATGTTATTTATGTGTAAGCACTGTTTTAGATGCTGAGACTATACAAATAATCTATAAATTAGAGACTTGTTTTGTTTTCTTACCAGCCCAGGTGCCTTTTCTTTGAAACCTAGATAACTTTGTCTCACTTTCTGTCTTCCTCTTTTACCCTCCATTAAATATGAATTATTAACATCATGATTTAATCACTCAGTTTGTAAGGAAATATTTAATTTGTTAAAATTGTCAATAGATGAAACAATGCCTTTCCTACATCACTCAAATTTCATTAAGGAATGAATCAACTGGTAAATTTTGAATTCTATGGTAGATTCATTAACATAATTAATAAATTCTATCCAAAAAAAACCCTGAATTTTTCCCAAAATTGAAAAAATTAGGTTTTTTTCCCTTGTATTTCTTGGAAATAGAACCTACATTCTTTGGTCAAGTCAGTGAAAGCTGTTAAAGTGATATGAATGTAGACACATTACTTAAAAATCCTCCTAGATTACTTTAAAACCTATGAATACTTTGTCAGTATAGTCCAGCTGTAACACGACCATATGTTTCTTGTCATTTTTAGGTCTATTTGGACACAACTGATTTCCTTGTGTGCACTCATTTTAATAAATTGTCTTGAATATATTCTGAAGAAAATTATTGGTTTAACAAATCACATTTACTATTCTTAGACTATTCCAAATTCCTATTGCTTTCACAATCCAGACACTATTTTGCTTTGAAACCAAATGAAGAAATTGTAAGCAATTTAAATTAAAATGATTAATGGTATACATTATATTTTATATGGTAAGACCAATAAATTGACGTATCAAGAATGTTGACATAGTATGTAAAGCTAGTTCCCTAATTCACCCAAAAGGTATCTTTGTACCTGTACAATCTCTATCTCTATGACTCCTAAATGGCTAAAAAAGCAAAATTAATCACATAAATTATGAGATTAAAACACAGTGAAGCAGTGGCATGGAGATTGTTATTGTGTTAAGTAAAAGTGCACCTTGTAAAATCTTTTAGGTATTGTGAGAGTGATGTATAAACTTTATTGCAGCAATTATTAAATTTACTGGTGAAAATTAATGTATTTATAATAAATTTAATTATTCATAGTAATACAATTTACATAAATAGTAAATAAGTATATTTGAAAGAATAAAATAGGCATCAAAAGAATTTAACTAATGTCACTTTCTTCTTACAAAACAGAATACTAATTGTTAGGGTGACACTGTATGAATGGAATTTATGACAGCTATTTTTAGTAGTGCATCAGATCACTACTTACTAAGTACCTACTTATTAGTGGTGTGTTGATTGATAATGTGTAGCTATAAATACATTAACTTGACTTTTCCAGTTGAAAGATTTATCAGGAAAAAAATCACAAAATATCTTTTTACTTTTCAAAGATGATCAGTTTAGTTTGCTTTAACTAGAAGGGCACTTATATTTTTTTATTCGATTTTATAGGAAACACATGACTCAGATTCATCATTGCTCATATTAATTTGGACCTCCTGTTGTAACATCCCATAGCAGAAAACAGTTTATCCATTTTATAAAATGGCAAACAAAATACAGCTTTGAGTCTAATCTGGAATTTTGATTTCATTAAGAGTGAGCTTGATCTATTTGGTCAAGTAATATTGTCTTTTGACAGTCTCAAGAATCAAATTTTGATTTGCAGGAGCAAAAATTTGAGGAGTATTGTAGACTAAAAAGTTGAGCCATGGTAATTTGTAACGCTGACAGGAAAGATAACTTGCTTTAGGCAAAATCATGAAGCAAAGATTTTCAGTCTGAATCCTTCCAGCTCTTGTATGCGGTATTTCCTGTTGTGATTTTTACATTCTTTTGTTGCCCAGCAACCTCTCCTTACCACAATATTTGAAAGGATTATCTCATCAATTGTCAAAGTTCAATTAGCAATCAGTTATTATTATCACTTATTTCATAGCAATTTGATATGATAGAAAATATTTTGAGAGGATGTTTTTTGACCACTCTGAGAATGGTTACAAGGAATCAGCAGAAAGTGAGGGTAGAAATATGTACTTTGGTGCATGAATTTAACTGAACAAATCTGCAAGCATTAAATTACAGATACTTCAAATACACACTTAAGTCTTAGAAATCTTCTTGACTATTAGTGACACATTTTCCAAATGTTTCTCCAAAATAATTGGATATTCTAAGTGATTTTTAAGGACACTAATGAGGTCATGATTGATTATCAAATTATGGTGGATAAAGATAACACATGTAATAAACAAGATTTTTGTGCTCAGTTATATATGATTTAGAGCTTGAGAAATGTTGATAATAGAAGTACAAATTGCATTAACATAATTAAAAATTTTTTAATTTGGATATTTACTCAAATGGGAAAGCCTCTTTATTGTAATTCTATAAAAAGCTAAGGTTATAAATATTTTCATTTAGGGAAAAGCCATTGTTCATTCCATTAGCAGAAATCAGTTTGCCCTTTTGAAAATAACTGACTTAGATAGGCTGATTTATGAATCAAAGAAATTAGTTTTTATGGAATTATTCTTCTTAAATTTATCCTTTTATTAATAGTATAATTATTTGTAGGTAGGGAATTCTAATTCAAGAATAGATCCAATGCATTATATAAAGAAACTTGTAGGGTTTCCCTGGTGGCGCAGTGGTTGAGAGTCCACCTGCCGATGCAGGGGACACGGGTTCGTGCCCTGGTCCGGGAAGATCCCACGTGCCGCGGAGTGGCTGGGCCCGTTAGCCATGGCCACTGAGCCTGCGCGTCCAGAGCCTGTGCTCCGCAACAGGAGAGGCCACAACAGTGAGAGGCCCGCGTACGGTTAAAAAAAAAAAAAAAAATGAAACGTGTAAACCCTCAATACTGTTCAACAGTACTCATTGTTAAAATGCAAGCTGTAGTTTGTTAATGTGTTTATTTTCGAATACGAATGAAAAACTTCTGCCACTGTCTCATGTGGTGCACAACTGTAAGATTACAGATGTAATTTGTAGTCAAACCCAGACTACTTTAAAAGAGAAAAAGTTCGTAGAATTGAGATCATTATTTTAACTCTTTAGAAATATACTCTCACTTACTGATAAAGTAAAAAATGTAAAATAACTGTGGCAAAATATAAATATATTTAAAAGTTGGAGTGAATTATATAGATTATTTTAAAACGGGAATATAGGAAATGTCAAACATTTAAACCAATGTGAGGTATTTCATGGGGAAAAATGCATATAATATTTTAAGAGTTTTTTTCAAATAGTTGGGGAAATACCACAGATAAAATAATATATTATTCAATAAGAAAATTGTCTTAGATGAAATTATAATAAAAGTATTTTTTCACATCTTTATTGGAGTATAATTGCTTTACAATGGTGTGTTAGTTTCTGCTTTATAACAAAGTGAATCAACTATACACATACATATATCCCTATATCTCCTCCCTCTTGCGTCTCCCTTCCATCCTCTCTATCCCACCCCTCTAGATGGGAGTGCCTGAAGTACCACACAGAGATAGATGGCAATCCCATTTTCAATCTCCAAGGTTTTAAACTCTGTTACAAACTAGACATTTGTATGTTTGATTCAACCATTTTAAAGAGCTGGCTATTTAGGGTATTGCTTTTTCCTCCTATACATGAAATTTGAACATTCTATGTTCTTAATATGATTGTATTTTTCTATGAGCATATACAACTTACGTATTTTCTCACATAGTGAATTTAACTTTTGAGTAATTCTTCGAAGAGAATATCTAGACAGAGTGACATGGGAAGCTGAAGCAATTGTTCAAATAAAAAACTACTTTGGTCTCAAATATGTTTTTCAGAATAGATGTCCATATCCAATTATCCAGAACATGGTCTCAAATCTACATTTCAATCTCAATGTTAAAAAAAGAAGAGTAAATCATCTCAGAAGATTTGGGGATTAACGAAATGATTTCTACTCTGGACTTAAATTGGAGTAACTAACTGATGATGAACAGATTAATGAGGTGGAAGGGATTAGAATTTTGAGGATTCATGACCTTGTTATCTGAGTATCTTTATAGTTTGGAAATACAACCCCTTGAAACTCATATTTTAACCGTCAAATTTTATTTAAATTCAAAGGAATTTAAATTAAAAAATAAGGAATTTAAAGAATCCAAACAGTTGCACAAAATCTCTAATAAGAAATATTTTCGGAGGATGTCATGTATAAAATATGTGGTAAGGACGAGTAACTAAAAGCCAGTTCAGAAGGGGAACATAACCAGGAAGACAGTGTGTCATGAAAGCTAAAGCCAAGAATAAGTGGAAGTGTGGAAGCTAAAAATAATGCAAAGGATATACATCTCTCTCTTTCAACTATATAGGTACACGTGTACAAATACATATATATACACACACAGATATATACATATAAACATGTATATGCATGTATGTTTGTGTATATACACACACACATAAATATATATTATAGAGAGAGCACTCATGACAGATGTGTAGATACACACACGTGCAATGATTTTGGAACATATAAAAAATAATAAAGAAGATGTTTTCTCGGGGTAGATAAAAAATACAGTTAAAAGCAAAGGAAAAACATGGGACTTCCCTGGTGGCGCAGTGGTTAAGAATCCGCCTGCCAATGCAGGGGGCACGGGTTCGAGCCCTGGTCTGGGAAGATCCCACATGCCGCGGAGCAACTAAGCCCGTGCGCCACAACTGCTGAGCCTGCGCTCTAGAGCCCACGCTCTAGAGCCCAACTACTAAGCCCACGTGCCACAACTACTGAAGCCCGCACACCTAGAGCCCGTGCTCTGCAACAAGAGAAGCCACGGCAATGAGAAGCCCGCATACCGCAACAAAGAGTAGCCCCCACTCACTGCAACTAGAGAAAGCCCGTATGCAGCAACAAAGACCCAACGCAGCCAAAAATAAATAAATGAATTTATATTAAAAAAAAAGCAAAGGAAACTCAAAAAGTAAGAACTAATCAAATCACGTTGCATTACAGCCTTTTCCCTCCTAACAAGAATAATTCTGAAATGAATAGAGAAGAAATTCAAAGCAGTAGAAATACAAACACTGAAACTCAAGGTAGTCAAGGGGATAAACTGCCTATTTCCAAGTTTGAACATCATGGCTTGGGTCACTTATATCATTGCACTGGTCACTTTTGCCAGTAATGGAAAAGATACCAGAGAACAGGAAGTCAACATTAAAAAAAATTTTTTTGAAAACCACAGCTCTATGAGCTTAATAAAGATTCTAAGCAAAATTTTAGAAATTACAAAAAGCCTTTCTTTTTCTTTATTTTCCAAAGTAAATGAATTTAGATTTCTTTAAAAAATGGTCATTAATATTTACAATGGGAACATTAGGAACAAATGTTACAAATTTTGAATAAGATTTCTAAAGTAATAGATTAGAATGACAGAAATATATCTTGATTTTAGGAAGGCATTTACATAATTCTACATGACATTCTTTTGGTCATAATATAAAAAGGAGGGTGGATAACATATTTAATGTGTAGTCAAGTTTATGATTCCTATTGATTAGGATGAAGGTCTCTGGTAGTGTTTTGAAGGGCCATATCCTTTTACATATGTATAGCATGGCTAAAAAGGAAACATAAGTTTCTTGATGAGTTTATGTTATCTGATTTCCAGCTCTAACATCCTTCAAGGTAAAATTATTCCAATTTCACAGATGAGTGAACTGAGTTTCAAAGAGATTAAATAACTTTTATCATATCTAGAGACTAGTTACTGTAGATCTGGGTTTCAAACTCAGGTCTGCATGACTCTTCCATTGTATCTCCTATGAAGACAAAAGACATACATATTAAATTATGGTAACACAAATTTGGGAGGCTATGTTAAAACACTGAATGACAGAATCAAGAATTGGAAAGTGTGGGATCGTGGGTCAGAAGAAACAAAATGAAATTCTTTTGAAATTAATATTAAATTTTAGAAGAAATCTTCAAAGAATCAATTGAACATGTACAAAATGGCAAATCATGTTTTATCAGTAGATCATGTAATATAAAGTTTGAGTGTGGGCTCTATTGGTCAGTAGTATGGTGATAAAAAATGTGTTGCGTTAATGGATATATTGATGAGGCCAAAGAAGAGAATTGCATTTTCATCTTCAACTGCTAGAGGAGATTGAGAGCAGTGTTTTCAGTGTTAATCCTGGGAGCAATGTTCTAAAGGACATGCTGCAAACTGGCAAATATTGAGTGAAATGTGCCGTACGGACATCTAGAAGAGCAAGTGCTTTCTCTGCCATATCATATATTTCATATATGTTTGTTTCATTTATACACCATTATTGTACAGCCAGTTTTTCTATGATAGCTTTATAAAAATTCCCCAAGAATACTGGCTCAGTAAGAAATGGAATGTTCCAATGTCATGAGTGTAGCTGTATGACAGAAATAGTTCTAAATGACACATTGGTTTCCAGATTATATTTTTATAACTGGAAAATATCTACTTTATAAATTGCACAAGGTTATAGTTTTTCAATGAGAATGTAAAAGTGCTTGCATTAACAAGTTTTATGTACTTGTTTTATATCCACACTTGTTATTGCCGCTAAAATGTGTATTTTCCAAAAATGTTTATTTTCCAAATTTGTATTGTGCTTTTCCAAGATGCTTTTCTTTGATGTCCATAAATGCTGAAAAGGCTCCCTTAAGAAGAATTTTAAGTGTAAGTAATCTTTCAGTCAGTTTAAAGTATAAAAATAGAGACGTTATTTACGGTCACACCATATTTTGTGCTTGAAATCTGTCAGCGTCTTATTTTCATAGCAATTAAATAACTCAGCTATTCATGTCACATTCCAGTCTTTTTCAATGGGTACTCGTAACAAAGAATTTAATATATGTATTTTTTAAATTATTGCAAAGACAGAGATCTCACATAATGCTTAATAACAGAATATAATTAAACCTGACTTTTTTGCTTTGTGTTTCTGAGACAAGATTATTAGAGCCTTATTTAGAATTTTAAAATATAGGATATACAGCATTGAACCATGTAAAGATAAAGAATGTTCGGTCAGGTTTTTTATTTTAAAGAGAAAGGTTATTTGTCCCCCTGATCCATAATGGAGAAGCTTTCTTTGTCAAAGTCTTTTCTTAGAAAGTTGACCCACAGTCAACCTGTAAAGAAAACATAGAGACAGTCTTAGTTGATTGATCAGCTCAAACCCAGTTTTAGTAATGAAAGGATCAAATTTAAGATGAAATGTGATCCCTTTGGTTCACATTAGCATTTGTAATTCTCCAGCAAACATCCAATTTCACTGTTATCTTAAGTAATCTTTCTTGAAGCATTTTCCAGAAGTTGATGTCAATGGCTGGTCTTTGGAAACACTCCCAGAAGAATATGTAAAAGCTTACCACTCACCTCATGGAGTCTACCTAGGTCTTGGTATTATATGTCTTTATCGTGTACCTTTTATCATTGAAAGTGCAGAAAAGTTATTTCTGATTTCTGAGGTATGCATAGAATACTATATATATGATTAGCCAGTTAATAAAAGAGGGTGAGAAAAGCCAAGAAAACAGAATATTTTTAAGTGTCTGGCAAACATCCTCCAAATGAAAGCAAAAGTTATTACTGTTAGTTTAGTTTAGTGGCAGTATTCATCTTTTCTTTGGACTTTAAGACTTAGATGTGCCACAGAATATTAATACTTATAGGTTCATTGTTTTCTCTAACACTATAGCAACTGGGTGCAAAGAAAATACACAGTAGCTATAAGTATCAATAAAAGAAAATATTTCCCAATTTTTAAGTCTGAGTTTCTAATTTAATTGATTTGAATAGAATTAATAAAATACTTTCCATTCTTTTTTTGGACTGTATCATACCAGTGAGTCCTAAGGATTTTGTTTCAGGATGGAAGCAAGAACAAGAGGAATTCCTATTCCTTCTCATTATCCCAAGTCTAATATCTCTCTCTCTCGTGCTCTCTCTCTCTCTCTATATATATATATATACATGTATATATATGTATATATTTGTCTATATAATAGTATATTTGAGTCTTTCCATAAACATCCATGAAGTACTCTTTATTTCTCTTCATAATAAACCCCTTCACCTTTGCTGTTTGTCAAAAACTAAAAGGATGAGACAAGCTCGGGACATTCTGAAAAAACAATGATTTTAGGATGCACTAAGGTGTCCTGAATTGCTTTAATGGACCCATGGTGTGGATACTATTGTCAAGTCCCTCACGGTAAAATTTTGACAAGTTTGCTTACCATTTGGGTGCATATACCACAAGAGCATCATTTAGCACACTTTAGGATTATTTTACAGAATGATAACATGACTTACAGAAGAATTATACAAGCTATTTCCGATAGAATAACTTATTATCTGAGACTCACGTACCAGAGAACCAAAAGCATAAATTATGTGAAGACTAATCTCTACATAAGGGAAAGAACATTGCCTGGATATCAGAACATCTGATCTCTCATTCTAGCTTTGCTATGAACTAGCTCTGTGTGTAGAAGTGACTGATTTCTGTTTCTTACTTCTGTCCTTCATAAGATGTCCATTTGAACTCCAAAAAAGTATATGATAAATCACAATGGTTTCAATCATATGAATTTTAATACAAAACATATAAAATCAATTTCAAAAATTTTCTGCATATACTGAAAATGTTCATTAAGAATGGAATAACTATAAGCCTTCTTTAATTTCTTCTATTAAATGCAGGTACCCAATGGAACCTGAAAATATTGAGCATAACTTCTTCTTTGCAAAAGGGAAACTAGAAAAAGACTGCTTCCCACAGAAAATTTATTGACAATAGGTGTTCAAGTTTTTATACATTGAACAATGTCCCCTTTTATATAGTCAGGGGAAGATATTTTTTAAGTCTTTTTTTTTTCTTTCCATCACCCCACCTACACACAAAATTCTGTTGTAAAGACATCACTTCTATAAGGAGGTATTCATTGTAGATGTACAGAAATCTATGGAAACCTAAGTTTACAAGAAAAAAAATTATCATTCTAACCAACTGCATAGTCACAGAGATGCTTAATTAAAGTTATCTGATGATATAATGAAGTCACTTCTTAACTAAGTGCATACAGTGGCAAATATTTTTCAAGATTCACCATCCAACAAACTACGTTTTCTCATTTGAAATCCTTCATGTCACTTTTTGACATTCAGATGAAATTTTGAAAGTAATATGATAACATTAAAATATAAACAAAAGTAGCATTAACTGTGAACTGATACTCAACTTCAGAAGTTAAAATAAATGTAAGTGTGTATTAGAGTAAAAGTATGCTGACTATGCGTAAATCAAAACTGCCAAAATGAGTTTTTGAACATCTGATCCATTGTTTTCCCTCCAGAGGATAAAGGGAGCAAAAGAGGAAGGTAGCCAAAAAGGAAACAGGAAGACCTGCTTCAGTAACTGGACATATTGATTTAATTGGCTAAGAAGTCCATATGCTAATACTCCTAATAATCAACCATTCCTTTTGTGTTTTGGTAACATATATCCTCATACAATGTATATCAAATGGAATTTTTTGATTTACATCAGATACTTCAAAGTTTCCATTTTTGAATTCCCCTAGTCTTATGTAAGTAACACATTGTCTATTTTGTTTAAAATATCTAATATCTCCCCCAACATCTAGGGCTCCATGATGCAAAATGTCATTTTGTCGATCTTCTGTTCCAGTATTCACTTTAATTCTTTTGATTACAATTGGATTTTCAAATATAATCACAAAGACATCTCCTGTTGACGGTGATTTTCCCCAAAAGTATTCATCAACACTACTATAAGCCTTGCTTGCATCATAATTTTCAAAAACACTCATGTTGGTATATAGACTTGCAGGAGGGTTATCTGGGATATCAAATGGCTCCTCTTCAAAATCATCATCCTTCAGCTTATTCTCAGTTCCTTTATATGATGAGTAATAACCCATGTGCTGAAAGAGAGATGGTTTAAAACGAATCACATTTTTCTGAGCCAACAGACCGCGGAAATGAGTCAGTAGCCAATCACAAGGCATTTCTTGATAAAACATTAATAAAAAGTGTGCCAAACGTGGGAGATCATGAGAATGATAAAGTTTTCCAATATAGCCAAGTTTAGAGAATTCAAGGGTTACCCAGTAAGTTCCTACTAGGGATGTAATGACTTTCTTGATGGCAGTAAAGAAATTTTTTGAACAGCGAACATCATCTTCAAGCATTACATAATAATCTGAAATATTGGCACAAAAATTAAGCAAAAAAGCATAATCAACATTTTGCTTGGAACGAAATCTCACTCTGTCTTCTGGATCATTGTAGTTTCTTTTAAGGCCACTCAGGATTGGGTAATATTCCTCTGGAGCATGTATAACCATTAATCTTCCTGCAATAATATGGTGGGCAAATTTCTGTGTAATATCCTGTAACATGACCTCACGCCAGGATGAATTAAAGTCAGCTAGATGAACCACCACTGAAATTTCCTTCAACTCTTCATAGCTGGATTGCTCAAAAATTGACTTGATTGTCTCAAGTAAATAATTTCCTTTTTTTCGTCTCACTGATGAAAGGCCAATTGTAAGAAATCCTGGACAAAAGAATTCAGAAGGAAGACAAATTAAATGTGAAATTAGGTTTTGAATAACATAGAAAAAAAAGAAAAAAGTTCTTTTCAATTAAGCCTGCTACTCTATTAAGTAAATCTAAGTGAATGATTATATATAGAACATTTTGTCATTAAAGACTTATGCTAAATATATAAAGGTTATAGTACTTTATATATAATTGATACTTTCTATGGAAAAACTGCACCTTAAGCACAATGATGTATGAGCTCTATTGCTTAAACATTTGTTTATGAAATAAGATATATGGTTTAAAGTGTTCTGCAGCTCAATATTCTCATATATGCCCATTAGAGAAGATAGATATTTAAATAACATTGACACTGTTTGTTTTTTTTTTTTTTAAAAAAAACCTGCAAAAGGAGACAGGAATTCATCCAGTTAAGAATGACAAACTAGTCTCAAATGATGAAAAAGAAAATTAAGGGTCACTCATTCTTTTAATCACCTTTAAGTTTTTCATAGAAAACGTGCCATATATTTGCATCTTTCTTTAATCACTGTTATTACCTTGTACCAGAATAATTCATAACTGGACTTCACAATTTTATTTTGAAATTTATCTAGTATGTTAATTAGAATGAAAACAATATCATAAGCTATTTTTGAAAACCTGCATTATTGCTTAAACGTATGATGTATTGTTCTAAGACATAAATATTACTGATTTCTTTTTTTTTTAGCTGCCAACACTTAAAGCTTTAGGATATTTTAAAAAATAATCCTTAAGGCCAACTTTTACTAAAAATTCAAAATATCTGGTAACACTGTGTCTTCAATATAGAAAGCAACATTTATCTTGGGCCAGGTAAAGTTATATCCTCAAGACAGGCCATGTTTTCTCCAATTTACTATAGAACTCACCAGGCTCACTCTAATCCTGTTACTATAGGTCTCTAGATTTTCCATCTCTGTTTTAATGGGTTTTGTCATCAACTATAAGACTGAACCATCAGGCGTGGTTGTGCTCCTACCAGACATTGTCTGGATGTACCACAGCTTTCTTATCCATTTATCTACTGAAGGGCATCTTGGCTGCTTCCAAGTTTTTACAATTATGAATAAAACTGCTATAAACATCCATGTGCAGGTTTTTGTGTGACATAAGTTTTCAACTCCTTTGGGTAAATAACAAGGGATGTGCTTGCTAGATCATGTCATAAGGGTATGTCTAGTTTTGGAAGAAACTGCCAAACTCTCTTCCAAAGGGGCTGTACCATTTTGCATTCCCACCACCAACAGAGGAGATTTCATGTTGCTCCACATCCTTGCCAGCATTTGGTGTTATCAATGTTTTGCACTTTGTTCATTCTAAAAGGTGTTTAGTGCTATCTGATTGTTTTAATTTGTACTTCCCTGATGATACATGATGTGGAACATTTTTGAATATGTTTTTCTGACATCTGTGTATATTCTTTGATAAAATATCTGTTAATGGACCAAAGACCTTAACAAAGACCTTAACAGATATTTCAGCTGATTTCTTTATTGTAAAACACATTTTGTAGTAATTTTGTCTGGTGAAATTTTTATTCAGATATTTGAAACCTAAAATTAGAAATTAGATATTTTTAGAGAATAAAATAAAACACTGTGAAATGGCAGTTCCCCTCTGAGAAGCATTAGATGTCTTCTAATTAAAATGTTTTCACTTTTTAAAGCTCTCATTCTCACCATGACTCAGAACTGAATAAAATTTCAGAGCCACCATTTGGAAAATAGGAAAATGTTTATATTCACCAAGATCACTGTTTCAAGACAGGCACCTACATGATTTGATTTGCGCAATACTGAAAAAGCCCCTTCCAAGAAAAATCTTTTTTACTAGTCTATTAGAGAGGTAGAAATTTACATGTTTCATTGAAATACCTGGGCTTACGATCCTGTCTTCTACTGAAAAGCTAACATGTTATCTGTTACAATTTAACTCAAGACACCAGCGCTCATTAATACTCAATAACAGCCAATACTTATAGAATACTTTCTACATAAAAGGCAGAAGTCTGAGTATTTTACATGTAATATGCATCTTGAATATTCAAAACGTCTTTTGAGATAGCTTTGCACTTATCAACATTCCTGTTTTATAGATAAGGAAACTAAGTCACAGTGAGACGAGGAAACTCGTGCAAGGTGTAATACCTAGTAAGTAGTGTGTAAGAGCAGTAGACATTTGAAATGGAAGAAAGAAAGAGCGAAAGAAAGCTAAAGAAAGCTGAATTGTTACAATTTCCTCAACCTGGTGATCACAAACTCATTTGCATAAACACTTCTTAAGAGGAAACTCAATTTTTGTGGTCTCCACATGATCTACTAAGAAGTTCATGATATCATGGTGTATCACTTATTCTAAAACTCATATTTTTCACACAGAAATATTTTGAAATCAGGTTGCATATCACAACTGATGGCATCTTACAACTTAAAACTGATAATGCTTATACTTTCTTAGTGGTACATCAATTAGATCATGATACTTTCTGTAATCTATAATGTCTTGAAATCCATGAAATGTAGTATGTTACTTCTTGGATCCAAAGTGTCTATAGTGGATTGAATAGTTTCCTCCAAAATTTCATGTCTACCTGGAACTTCAGACTGTGACCTAATTTGGAAATAGTCTTTGAAGATGTAATTAGTTAAGGATCTCGAGATGAAATCGTATCGGGTTCAGGTTAGGCCCTAAATTCAATGACTAGTGTCCTTATAAAAATAGGAGAGGACACAGAGAGACAAGAGAGACAAAGGGACGAAGGCCATGTGAAGATAGTGGCAGTGATTGCAGTTTTGTTGCCACAAACTAAGGAATGCCAAGAGTGACCAGAAACTGAAAGAGGCAAGGAAGGATTCCCCCCTTGGTTTCAGACTTCTGGCTTCCAGAAACATGAGAGAATAAATTTCTGTTGTTTTAAACCACCTAGTTTGTGATATTTGTTATGGTATCTTAGGAAACAAATATAATGACTTTCACTACTTCAAGCTGGTGGCATGTCATAAAAACCGAACCAATGTTTGAAACTGTATTACTATGGGAATAATTTTTTTTTTTTTTTTGCGGTACGCGGGCCTCTCACTGTTGTGGCCTCTCCCGTTGCAGAGCACAGGCTCCGGACGCGCAGAGCACAGGCTCCGGACGCCCAGGCTCAGCAGCCATGGCTCACAGGCCCAGCCGCTCCGCGGCATGTGGGATCTTCCCGGACCGGGGCACGAACCTGTGTCCCCTGCATCGGCAGGCGGACTCTCAACCACTGCGCCAATGGGGAAGCCCGGGAATAATTATTTTTAAAAGCTAACTTTAAAAATTTTAAGTCAATTGATTTTTCCTAGTCTCTCTACATGGTACTATAGCAAACTGTTAAAAAGATCATGTCACAATTAGGCATTTAATTTTTTTGTTGTTATTAATGGAATTGGATCCGTGAATAATTGCCATTTGTGAAGAAACACTTAACTATTTCCCAAAGAACATATTATATTAGTAAAACCCATAAACTTTTATTGTTATACAAATGAAGAAAGTTATCATTTTAAAACAAAATATTTTATTGTTCTTGATTTTAAAAGTCTAAGGATACTTACGCTTTCTTTGTAAAGGCATGACAGCTAAGAAGCGATAGGTGACATTGATGGCTCCTGAAAAATTAGATAAATCTTTGAAAGTATGCACATAGCGTTCGGGATTCAGTTGATGTGTAGATGTTTCCCTTACAAGTTGTTTGTCTCCTTCCTGAATGCCAAGAAGAAGGCAGAGAAAGCAAATAAATAATAGGTGGTCATGGATTAAATAAACTTTCTCCTTACACAATAAATATATGGGTCTGATACATAATATGGGTATTATATAAATCTCAGTTACTGACACCACAAGCTGTAGATAATTATCTTTACCCTGAATTCCTACCTAGAGTCTCTGTTCCAGTTATATTCCACTTTTTATACTATGCTTACAATTGCTTTTCTACAGCATACATCAATAGTGGCATTCTCTTGATAATAATAAAACATTCTCTTGATAATAATTAAAAAAAATCTCTATTTGAAACTCCCACTGCCTTCATGTTAAAATTCAAATTCTTTACAATAATTTAAGGATCTTAAAACTTGACAGTAATCTCTTTTACAGTTTCATGTAAAGCTAATTCTCACTAGATTCCCCATATTTGAGTCATATTAAACTATTTACTCTTCTTCAAGCCCTATCAAATAAAAGACCACACATTATTCTTATGATTTTGAAATTTTAGGAATGATTAGGAGGATGTAGTAGTGGACATAACAGTTGGAGTCTGGATAACTTATTAATCAAAAAATTTTAGTCAGTCACTTATGTGGCCACTATAATTGAAGGCTGTTGAGAATGGACAGACATGGTCCTTGTGACATGGTAGTATTTTTTTCAAATGTCTTCGAGATAACTCAATTAGGATACATTTGTACAAAGTCTTCAAGGAAATGTCTTTAGACCTTATACTAGCCTTTTCCATGATGTTTTCTTGTGGATGTAGAGGGGGAGGGGGAGTATTCCGACAGAGGTGAAGTTTGGTCCTTTTTTATTTAAGACCCTCATTATTGATCTGATACTGGAATTATGTCATTCAATCTTAAGGATGGTTTATATTCAAGAAAACGTACATATTCAGCTTTAAAAATATCCTGTCAATCAGTAATTGCTTTGTTTTATCTCTGTTTAATATAAGTTCAGTTGTAGATTTTGATTATCTAATCACCATTTGATCAAGCCTCTATTGGTTATACATTACTAGCAAAATGACTTGCTTGGCTTTTGTATATGGTTTAGTACCACTGGTAGAATATTAGGGCAACTAATTAGGAAGAAACATTTCTTTTTTGGCAAAGTGTCTATTGTGCTGTGTGAGTTATGTGGATATTTCTACTATTCAGTATAAGAATGGCAGGTCAGGCATGGGCATGCCATTAAAACTACAGAGAAAGTGAATGCATTAAATAAACTTGGTCCTCATGTTTTTGGCTGTGGTCAATAAAACTTTAATCAATCAAACCTTGTTCTAAAATATTAGAAAGGATTCAAATACAAACTTTACCTCAACTGGAACATTCACTGCTTTGTGTCAAATTTAAATATAAATGGAAAAGTTGACTACCTCAAACTTTTAAATCTATGGCAGGGCTGAAATTGTCTTAGAATAAAAATTGAGAGTAGTGAACCCTGACTGGGAAGAGCTATCAACCTGGTCCTTGATAAATGAAGATTCATTCTGAATATCTCTTCTGTATATTCAATTATGTTTATGAACCTATAGTTGCTCTTTAATACTGTATTTCTATATTTTATATTGACTTGATGATTTAGACAAAGAAAAAATACTTTAGTCTGGTTTATAATGTATTTGCCATCTGTAAAATTATAGAGTTTCAAAACACATGATATTAAACTAGGAGGCTAGTTTTCTTATAAATGTACTCATTGAATATCCATTGAATTCTGATTATTTTAAATTCATCGCACATAAGTATTTTCATCTTTGTATTTCTGAAAACCTAAAAAACATCATGAAAGTTTTAAAATGAACAAGTTTAGGATTTCTAAAAGGTAACCAGAGACTCAGTTCTGCATCAGCTACTTTAATAGTAATGTAACGGTGTACACAGTCAATAGGGTATAGAAGAAATAGCTATAAAAATCACAGTAGTCACAACACTGAATTGATTTTACCATTCTGGTCTTATGTGATTTCACATTCTAACAGGATACTGAATATCTCTTTAAGAATTATATCATGAACACGTAAAAATCCAGACTTTTTCTGTGATAAGATAGAGTACATTCATCCTGTTTGAAGGACATAACAGAATATAAAATGAAATGAAACTTACATGAAAGCACTTTATTAAATTCTCAAGAACAGGTTTCTTTACACTTTTCAGCATAAATAAATCATGCAACTTTCACCTGAGTCTGTCTTGTTGGCTGCTTTCCAGAAGCATCTATCTGAACAGCCGGGCTCTCCCTGGATACCTTCTTTCTGTAGCTACTATGTTGTAGTGTATTTCTCAGTAATAAGAAAAAGCTCTATGACAATCATTTTCTGGATAGGAAGGCAATTCAATGGACTAGCTACAGACTAAATATATACCCTGGTGGCTACTTTGAAGATGCTCACAGCCGAGAGGCTAAGTTGATTGGATATGCAGTGTCTCTTCTACTTAGTTTGCCTTGTAATACTATTTGTCTCTTACACTGAACTTGGCTTTCTTTCCCACTGAAAGGCACATATGCCCCTAACATGTAAGCAATACACTAAACTGTTACATGCCCAGATTTGGGGGCCACTGATAGATTTTCTAGCAAGAAGAGTACAATAGATGTGCTAAATAACTCCAGAGACCTTACTACTGTAATTGTTTATCTGATTTCTCTGAATTATAACTATTATTTCCCCCTGATTTAAGAAAAACAGAAAAAGGGGCTTCCCTGGTGGCACAGTGGTTGAGAGTCCGCCTGCCGAGGCAGGGGACACAGGTTCGTGCCCCAGTCTGGGAAGATCCCACATGCCGCAGAGCGGCTAGGCCCGTGAGCCATGGCCGCTGAGCCTGCGTGTCCGGAGCCTGTGCTCCGCAACGGGAGAGGCCATAACAGTGAGAGGCCCACGTACCGCAAAAAAAAAAAAAAAAAAAGAAAAACAGAAAAAGAACAACCTGCTAATGTCTCTGCTTAGAAAATTGCATGCATTGTGATATTTTGGAGTCAAGAAAGAAAATCAAGTCAGATAATTTTAGGAAAACTGAACAAGCACAGATAAAAGGGTTGAAAAGGGAGAAGTATTAAAAAGAAACTGCATTATATCCTAGTAGGAGGCCAGTTTTCCATGGTTATTAGACATTTTTAGAAGAACAATTTTAATTTTACACAAATGATTTAACAAATATTTCAAATATTTATATATATTAAGCCTTGGGATAAAATTTAGCTCAAAATGCAATTTAGGTAAAAAACATCATCTAGTAAACAGTGAAAAATTAAACTAATAAAAATATTGTCATTGAATTGTCAATATGGGGGTATGCTTGTATTTAAAAACCATTTTAACTCACCTTTTCTAACTTAATATAAGTTTTTAAAAATAATTTCAATTTTTAAAGCTAAGAAGCAAACAATCTCTTCTCTGCACCTGGGATGATTTGCAAATTTGACTAGATATACGGCTAATGTAGCAAGAAATTTTTCATTGAGAAAGTACTCTTTAGTAAGAGCTACTTCATTAAATCACACTTTTTATAGGTGGCTAGGACCTATGTTTAGATAGAAATGCATAAAGAGAACAGTAGTGTTTGACTTTCTTATGGATATATACTCTATTAATTCTTACACATTTTATAGTGAATTTGAAGCTGTTCTATTCCAAAAAGACATAAGGATGTTTGCTGCATACAATAATCTTTTGTCTACTTAAAGTTAAATACTGAAATTTCACTTGAAAGTGTCTTACATGCATCATTATTGAATACAACAAGCAACCTGCCAATACCATGTTTTTGATTTACAAGATGTGATATACTTCTACCAGTACATACAGATGCAAGAAATAAATTTTTATCACAAAATTAAATAATTAATCAAGAGCTCCTCTATGATCTTTAATTCTATTAATTAAAAAATAGCTGGATCGGGCTTCCCTGGTGGCACAGTGGTTGAGAATCTGCCTGCCAATGCAGGGGACACGGGTTCGAGCCCTGGTCTGGGAAGATCCCACATACCGCGGAGCAACTGGGCCCGTGAGCCACAACTACTGAGCCTGCGCCTCTGGAGCCTGTGCTCCGCAACAAGAGAGGCCACGATAGTGAGAGGCCCGCGCACCGCGATGAAGAGTGGCCCCCCACTTGCCACAACTAGAGAAAGCCCTCGCACAGAAACGAAGACCCAACTCAGCCAAAAATAAATAAATAAATTTATAAGAAAGAAAAATAGCTGGATCACCTGGGCCTTGCTCTACTGTCCTTAAATTTCATAAACCTAATAACCAGTTTAAAAAAATCTAAAATGCATATCATTAGTAAGTTTCTCCAGTTTGCTATGTTTACCTAAATCATGCCTAGTCAAATTCTATTAACTGTGCTAACTTCAGTATTATGAATTGACTAAGGACGATAGAATGAAGAGTCCACAAGATTAAGAGCTATACTTGAAAGTAAAGGCTTAGGCAGAGTCAAGATCTAGGAATCTGACAGAACTTTGCCATCAAAGAACAATGCTAATGGAAGCAAGATGCTTTACAGAAGACTTCCTA
Organism: Delphinapterus leucas; assembly: GCF_059928025.1. NCBI lineage: Eukaryota > Metazoa > Chordata > Mammalia > Artiodactyla > Monodontidae > Delphinapterus > Delphinapterus leucas. The sequence goes on from NC_143139.1 coordinate 69,194,159, forward strand.
AGAGGATCTGCAAAAACTTAGATCATGTGGTTGGCTCATAGGATATATTTAGAATAGTATCTGGCAAATAGTAGGTAGTTACCAAATCATGTTCAATTAATAAAACATTTTACTAGGAAATGCTCTTTGTAGTTATTGTCAGATTATCTCTAGCTAAGATATTAATTGAAACTTTTAGCATGCTTGTATGATAGAATGTATTTTCAGGTCCTCTATCTGTCCAAAGGCTTTGATTTTCTGAAACATGTGAACAGGAATAATTGCATAAAAATTAGAATTTTCCCAGATATCTTAAGCTCAATTCAGATAGAAAAAGTGAATTACTCTCCATATTACTTTCATATTACTCTCATCAGACGTGAAATTATATAATTATAACAAAAATGAATAATAGAAACAATTTGAGTTCTCACAATTAGTCAGAATGTGTCCTTTTGCATACTTTCATAATTCACTTAAAATTCATTCATAAATTATCTACTAATTTTACCATTTTTAAACTATTGAATAGCTTTCACATAATATTATCTTTAGTTCTTAAGGATCTATATTACTTTTCAGTGACCGTAAATGTATAACATGGTGGTCATTTAGTGTTATTCCAAATCCAAATGAGATGTCACACATTGTAATAAAATGTTCCTTCTTAACAAAATAGCACAATTAGTATCACTAATTAGACAATGGGATTAAAAAATTTTTGATAATATAGAAAAGTAGAGAAAGTAAGGAGTAACACCTTTAAGCAAATTTTGTTTATTCTATTTACAGCAGACCCTTGAACAACACAGGTTTTAACTGCGCAGTTCCACTTATAAGTGGATTTTTTTCCAGTAAATACGTAATACACTACACGACCTGAGGTTGGCTGAATCTGCTGATGCAGAAGTGTGGATATGGAGAGCCAACTGTAAAGTTACACACAGATTTTTCTGAGTGCCTGGAGGGTCAGTGCCCTTAAAACCCACATTGTTAAACAGTCAACTGTATTTCAAATTAAAGCTCACAAATTACAATGATTTTATGCAGTATTAATTCAGATAGGGATGATAGCTAACTTATTTGGAATTAGAGATATATATTTGAACCACTATATATATATATATATATATATATATATATATATATAGCATTAAAGAAAACATTGCAACATAAACCAAAACAATTGTAATGTTGGTAATATATAATTAATATAAAAAGTAGCTAGATAGGAAATATACATGTTATAATTTTGCTTAAACTAAGGCTATTTCAATAGCCTGGGACTGAAGTTAGGTTACAAGTGGACTGTCTGGTTCAACTTAGGCTTTATTCTGAACAAAAAATAATCAACCTCCAAGACTTACCATAACATAGCTATCTTCAATGTACAAGTTCATAAACAGAAGGAAAATGACAAGAACTCCCAAGAATGAGACCGTAGAACGTTTTCGCAGGCATCGCATTTTATCTAGTGTATCAAAAATATGTTTCACTTGGTGAAATTTAAACATTCTCTCCTGTAGAAAAGAGGCACAAAATTATTAACAATTAATTTTGTATGCAAATATTTCTTCATCGTATCAGTCAAATCCAGGCCTTTATAAAATCTCACTATTCAAATCTTGGAACCAAAATTGTTTCCAATTTCACAATAAATTTGGCACCGGCTATTAATACATTAACAGAAGGATAATGTAGTGGTTTATATTGATGTAGAGTAAGTAAAAATGAAAAGCACAGTTATTTCTGAACAAATAAACATTGGTAACAATAATGTAAGAAAATAATACTTCTTTGATGAGAAAGAATAAAAATTAAAGAGAAAAGCAAACATTAAGGTAACATCTACCTCCTCATATTATAATGTAATGAAAATGAAAGAAACTAGAAGTATGGGCCTAATACTGATCTCAGAGTAGGTGCACTGAAAAGAGTGATGGGGAGAAAATCTGGGTGAAAGAAACAGAAGTGACAAAGGAAGCGAAAGTTTTGGGGGTGAGTCCACACATATATTTGAGTTATAATTGCTTTGTTTATTTTTCCAGTAATTCTTGCTAAATCAGAGTAAATCCCGGAGTGGCATATCGACATTGCCTTGCTTGATCTACTACCTAGAAGTCTGGCAGTTTATAATGATTTATGGACTACAAAAAGGCAAAATTGGAGTCAGCAAGATTAGTGGAGGCCTAATGATTTTCCATTTCACTCTTCTACATTTTGTGATCTGCTCCATCATTTTGTGATTTGTAAATGAATTACAAATTCATCTAGATTACCATTTTTTTAAAAATATAAATATCTGGGATGATCAAAAGACCAGTGGAATCATATTTTGTCAAAAATCAACTATAATATGGAAATCGTGCCTCGTTATGTACTAAGTCTCCCTGGGCTCAGCTTTAGAATGAAGTATTTATGGGCCTAAAGAACTTCAGGAGGTGAAAAGGCCTGCACCCCAAACCCTTACAACAATGTCTAAGAAATAGCCAGCTAATGATGGCTCTTCAACGAGTTAATGCAAGAAAGCATTTATGAATCCTTGTAAATTATAGGAAAGAATATTAGGAATTGGGAGAAAGGAATGTTATAAGAATTAATGCCCATTTCCTTTGGCCATATTTTTCTCTAGGGTTATTTTTTCTTGTTAATTTTTAGGAGTTTTAAATATATGTGTAGGGATACACATATATATATATACTAATCTTTGCTCACGTTGAAAATATCTAAATATCTTTCTCAAGCACTTTTTGTATTTTCTCCTTTTTGGCATGATGTTTGCAGTGTAGTGGTTTTTATGTCAAATTTATTTCATGAATGTGGACTTTTTTTGTATAATGCTTAAAAAAAATCCTTCCCTATCTTGATGTCATATGGGCAGTCTCATTTATTTTCTTCTGGGATTTTTTTGTTTTGCATAGATAGATTTTTTTTTTAGTATACCTGTAATTTATCTTTGTGTCTTTTATGATATAGTGGAATAATTTATTTTATCTTTTCTATACAGAGAACTGATGATCTGCTCACAGTGCATTGGCATAACTACTATTCATACTACCACTCCTAATTTCAAGGGTGTGGGCAAGCATACTCTCCTATGTACACAGAAATATAGAAGAACTGGGTAATGGTAAACATTAATACTGTATACCAGACCATACATTAAATCATCTCTTCTTTTGGTTCGTGATGCCAATTCTAGAATAGGGTCACTTTCTAATTTGCATTTATGGGTCAAAAATGTATTTGTAGAGTCATCATTTATAACCTTTTTCAATAAGAAAATACATACATAGCACTTTTGAACCAAAATATTATAAGTGAAATTCTGTTGTCTGGTTCTATATTCTGTACCATACTGTAACCTGGTCCTGATTCTACAGATAAAATATTCTGTTTGTAAAAGATTTTTTATCTGGATTTGGGTGCAGGATAAGGTGACCCTTCATGTTCACTGAAGTTGTAATCTAAGGATGCCTAGGAAGGATAAGAAGCAGGATTAAAGCTATGGACTCTCCATCTGGGTGGCTAATTTCAAGAGAATGATGTTCTGGTAGGGCCTCCAGACCCCAAGGAGCTGGAGGGGATACCTACTGGGTGCAGATTCTGGATGCAGCTGAGATCTGTTAGTACAAATGCTTGTGAGTCTAGATGCTTAAGGCAGAAGTCTCAGGGTCATCTGAGAGGGACCATTTTGGAGTAGGGTCTGGTGAGGGGCTTATCTGTTTATATTCAGTGGCTGGTCCCAGAACCCTGGTGCTGCCCTCTATATTTTGGGAGGTGCTGGATTCAGGTCCAGGAGAGAATGTCCCAGGCACTTAGCTCTTAGAACCACGACTCCACATTTCCCATGGATTTTTCTCACGATTGTCATCAGAAGTTATTTCAGCATACGCATGAAGGTGTTTTCATCACAAATTTGTTTGAAAACCAACAAGTGAAAATATTTTAAATTGACAACAGTAGAAGATGTTTGAATAATTTGTAGTGTTATTAGATTGAAGCCATTGACAATGTTGCCCTAAATGCATATTTGATGATATACAAAGGAGTTTATGAGACAGGTTAAGTAATAAAATGGGTATAACAACAAAAAAGATTTTTATCTGAATTTTGAAATGACAAAGGATTAGAATCTAATCATATACAAGTGACACAATATTTCTAAATGTCAATTTGGGAAGACTTGGCAATAGTATGAAATACATTTATTCCCTTTAACTCAGCAATTATATTTCTAAAAATCTGTTCAAAGACCAAAAAAAATGTATTTGTGAGCAAGTTTAGCTATGGTATTGCAAAGCAGTGATGTTTGTAAAACAAATTGGAAACAATCTATAAGCTGTTAATAGTCATTATCTCAATGTAGCAGAAGAATCAGGAATTTTCAATCTTGTTTTACTTTTCTAAACTTTCCATATTTTTAAAAGCACATATATTTAGTAATATTTTTTAAAGTTACTTTTAATTTTCAAAATTCTTTATTGTCTGTTGGAAAATAAAACACATTTTATTTCCTGGACACAAAAGTATAAACAGCAAATTTTTTTCAAGAAAATAAGATTTAACAAATATGTAACAGTTTATGGTTATGCCTCTGGATGCTTAGAAAGTTGAATGTTTTGAGTTCAATATAAATGCTAAGTCAAGAAGGATTCCATCCTAATTCTATTTTTTTGAGACAAAAAGAAAATGTAAATTATGAGATGCAAACTGAATTTGCAAAGTTCAAATGTACATAATTATGTATAGAGATAGTGCTGGGCAATACATTTTGCATGGATAGCTCATTGAACCTTCATACCAATGCTAACACATTAATACTACTATTAGACCAATTTTAAAACTTAAGGAAAACAAGGCTTTCTCATCTTCATAAGGGATGCTTCCAGCTTCTAAATCTTAGAATTATTACAGAGTCTGCTCTATTAACCACTATTGGTATACAGTTTATTAATTAGGTTTCATATATTTTAAATATATGGTTGTCAACAGACTATTAACATATGTGATAATAATATGTGACATTGGTCTGTTGAATAAAATAAAAACAATGTAATAAAAATAAATTAAAATTTCTTGGCAGAAAGCAAAATTTTGATTAAATATATTTAACCTAAAACACATATAAATATATAACATTAGGAGGTGGGTGATATATGATATTTCAACTAGCATAAGAAGTGGTAAAAAAAATGCTTTGAAGACAAACTGCTGTGCATTTTGCATTAATGCAAAATAGAAGAAAATTAAACAGTAACAACAACAGCAACAAAATCCTGGAATATAATTCCAAAGAGTTGACAAAAACAGAAATTCAGTCCTTAGAGAATAGTGGTAGTCACCTAAGTTCTAACCTCCAATCTTCCAACTTATAATCCTCCAAAATTCATTCAAAACATTCAGAGCACAAATAAACCTTCCATAGTATATACCCTCAGAATAACCAGGAGAAATATAATAGCACAAAGTTCAATTTACATATAAGCAAAAACAGTAACAGCCAGGACAAGAAGAATTGGCTAAGGAGCCTAAATCAGATGTCAAAAGTTAGACCAAAATATGTGTCATTTATTAAACAAACTACACCAGACTACACCACAGTAAAAGAAAAATTAAGAAAGCTAATAATCTATCCAAACTCCTCTCTCATCTCAAACATACAATTACACGGATCCAGGAAAAAACAAAACAAATGAATATTCACAAAAAAGAAAACAAACAAACAAACAAAAACCCAGACCAAAGTCAAACAAATTTATTGAGAAGAAAACTGAAATAGCTGAGAACTCTGATATTAGGCTTTTTGTTATGCCATGAAGCAAGGAAGCTCTCAGAGGTTAGTGGGGTCACATCTAAAGAACACAGAAAACAACTTGAGGAGGTTTATATTGAGAAAATTTGGGGAAAAAAACAATGATCAAAAATTGACTATGATTGATAGTAAAATACTGAATTAATATAAATTCATGATTATATTGTGATAATAAAAAGGAGAGAAAGAAAAAGTAAGAAACCCAACTGCCACAATTGGAGGTGATCATTGCATCATCTTCTGATTGCAAAATCAGTAATTGAAACAAAAGAATTAAAGTTCTCCCTCTGCATTTCCAGGAGGAACTGTATTTCATCCACAGTTGATGATGGTTATTTTCAGACAATGAACAACTGGCAGCATAGGGCAATTATCCTTGAGAAAAAGGAAACAAAAAAGTAAGCCCCATAATTTCTCCAGTTTGCTGCCAAGAGACAGTTTTTAAAAGGCAAAGCAGGGGCTCTCCTGGTGGCGCAGTGGTTAAGAATCCACCTGCCAATGCAGGGGACATGGTTTCAAGCTCTGGTCTGGGAAGATCCCACATGCCACGGAGCAACTAAACCCGTGTGCCACAACTACTGAGCCTGTGCTCTAGAGCCCATGAGCCACAACTACTGAGCCCGCATGCCACAACTACTGAAGCCTGTGTGCCTAGAGCCTGTGCTCCGCAACAGGAGAAGCCACCACAATGAAAAGTCCAAGGGCAGACAGCAGAAGCAAGAAGAACTACAGTCCTGCAGCCTGTGGAACAAAAACCACATTCACAGAAATATAGACAAGATGAAAAGGCAGAGGGCTATGTACCAGATGAAGGAACAAAATAAAACCCCAGAAAAAACAACTAAATGAAGTGGAGATAGGCAACCTTCCAGAAAAAGAATTCAGAATAATGATAGTGAAGATGATCCATGACCTCAGAAAGACAATTGAGGCAAAGATCGAGATGATGCAAGAAAGTTTAACAAAGACCTAGAAGAATTGAAGAACAAACAAACAGAGATGCACAATACAATAACTGAAATGAAAACTACACTAGAAATAATCAATAGCAGAATAACTGAGGCAGAAGAACGGATAAGTGACCTGGAAGACAGAATGGTGGAATTCACTGCTGCGGAACAGAATAAAGAAAAAAGAATGAAAAGAAATGAAGACAGATTAAGAGACCTCTGGGACAACATTAAATGCAACAACATTCGCATTATAGGGGTCACAGAAGGAGAAGAGAGAGAGAAAGGACCTGAGAAAATATTTGAAGAGATTATAGTCGAAAACTTCCCTAACATGGGAAAGGAAATAGTCACCCAAGTCCAGGAAGCACAGTGAGTCCCATACAGGAAGAAACCCAAGGAGAAACACGCCGAGACACATAGTAATCAAACTGGCAAAAATTAAAGACAAAGAAAAATTATTGAAAGCAGCAAAGGAAAAATGAAAAATAACATACAAGGGAACTCCCATAAGGTTAACACCTGATTTCTCTGCAGAAACTCTACAAGCCAGAAGGGAGTGGCGTGATATACTTAAAGTGATGAAAGGGAAGAACCTACAACCAAGATTACTCTACCCAGCATGGATCTCATTCAGATTCGATGGAGAAATCAAAAGCTTTACAGACAAGCAAAAGCTAAGAGAATTCAGCACCATCAAACCAGCTCTACAACACATGCTAAAGGAACTTCTCTAAGTGGGAAACACAAGAGAAGAAAAGGATCTACAAAAACAAACCCGGGGGCTTCCCTGGTGGCGCAGTGGTTGGGAGTCCGTCTGCCAATGCAGGGGACTTAGGTTCGTGCCCCGGTCTGGGAGGATCCCACATGCCGCTCGGGAGAGGCCACAACAGTGAGAAGCCCGCATACCGCAAAAAAAAAAAAAAAAAAAAACCCCGAAAAAATTAAGAAACTGGTCATAGGAACATACATATCAATAATTACCTTAAACGTGAATGGATTAAATGCTCCAACCAAAAGACACAGGCTTGCTGAATGAATACAAAAACAAGACCCATATATATGCTGTCTACAAGAGACACACTCCAGACCTAGGGACACACACAGACTGAAAGTGAGGGGATGGAAAAAGATATTCCATGCAAATGGAAATCAAAAGAAAGCTGGAGTAGCAATACTCATATCAGATAAAATAGACTTAAAAATAAAGAATGTTACAAGAGACAAAGAAGGACACTACATAATGATCAAGGGAACAATCCAAGAAGAAGATATAACAATTATAAATATATATGCACCCAACATAGGAGCACCTCAATACATAAGGCAACTGCTAACAGCTCTAAAAGAGGAACTCGACAGTAACACAATAATAGTGGGGGACTTTAACACCTCACTTACACCAATGGACAGATGAAAATACATCTGTCCATTGGTGTAAGTGAATGGACAAAATGAAAATAAATACGAAACAGAAGCTTTAAATGACACAACAGACCAGATAGATTTAATTATATTTGTAGGACATTCCATCCAAAAACAGCAGATTACACTTTCTTCTCAAGTGCGCACAGAACATTTTCCAGGATAGATCACATCTTGGGTCACAAATCAAGCCTCTGTAAATTTAAGAAAATTGAAATCATATCAAGCACCTTTTCTGGCAACAATGCTATGAGATTAGAAATGAATTACATGGAAAAAAACATAAATAACACAAACACATGGAGGCTAAACACTATGTGACTAAATAACCAAGAGATCACTGAAGAAATAAAAGAGGAAATCAAAGAATACCTTGAGACAAATGACAGTGAAAACATGACGATCCAAAACCTATGGGATGCAGCAAAAGCAGTTCTAAGAGGGAAGTTTATGGCTATACAAGCGTACCTCAAGAAACAAGAAAAATCTCAAATAAATAATCTAACCTTACACCTAAAGGAACTAGAGAAAGAAGAACAAACAAAACCCAAAGTTAGCAGAAGGAAAGAAATCATAAAGATCAGAGCAGAAATAACTGAAATGGAAACAAAGAAAATAATAGCAAAGATCAATAAAACTAAAAGCCGGTTCTTTGAGAAGATAAATAGAATTTATAAACCATTAGCCAGACTCATCAAGAAAAAGAGGGAGAGGACTCAAATCCATAAAATTGGAAATGAAAAAGGAGAAGTTACAACTGACACTTCAGAAATACAAAGCATCCTAAGAGACTACTACAAGCAACTCTATGCCAATAAAATGGACAACCTGGAAGAAATGGACAAATTCTGAGAAAGGTATAACCTTCCAAGACGGAACCAGGAAGAAATAGAAAATATGAACAGACCAATCTCAAGTAATGAAATTGAAACTGTGATTAAAAATCTTCCAACAAACCAAAGTCCAGGACCAGAGGGCTTCACAGGTGAATTCTATCAAACATTTAGAGAAGAGCTAACACCCATCCTTCTCAAACTCTTCCAAAAAATTGTGGAGGAAGGAACACTCCCAAACTCATTCTATGAGGCCACCATCACCCTAATACCAAAACCAGACAAAGATACTACAAAAAAAGAAAATTACAGACCAATATCACTGATGAATACAGATGCAAAAATCCTCAAAAAATACTAGCAAACAGAATCCAACAACACATTAGAAGGATGATATACCATGATCAAGTGGTATTTGTAAAAGAAACATACATAAAACAAAGTAATTCATAAAGGCTAATGATAAAGGAATGAGCAAAGCATTTTTAGCAAATGCAATGAGATACCATGGTTTGCAATCCTGATATAAAATGTGGGTGAATACAGGCCAGAAAAGCATAAAATTACATAATTAAGGTTACTTTATAATGCTAAATGCCACAATTCTCAACAAAATATGACCAAATAACACAATGAGCAACTTCCTAAATCTGAAACAATAGAAGATTTAAGTCAAAACTCCTAATGCTAGGAGCCTTAACACAGTCCTAGATCAAGAGGCCAAAATTTGTCTAATATCACAGCAGAAAAATGCATAAATCAAGAACTCTTAGAAATATAAGCACACGTTTATGGATCTGCAAACACAGTGTGGAATATTAATATTCTTCTCTGAGAATCTGACAGTTTAAATAGTCAAAATATTAGCAAGGAAAGAGAATCTGAGTAATCCAAAGTTCTCTCTTAATATTAAAAAAATTTTGGTGTGTTTTGGTCAACAAAGTATGTATGATACGTAGGATTTTAAAGAATGTTTTGTGCCTAATCATAAGCCAATATAATTCAAAATAATCCAACAAAGGAGGATAGAGACATATTCTTTGAAAGAGATACGGTGGCCTAGAAGATAACACCCAGTTAGCAAGATAGAGTTACTGGGTAGCCATCTAAACTCAGATTTTAATCCACAGACATTGGTAAAACATTAGTTTCTCAGGTCCCAGTGTAAAAAGAGAGCATGTTGATAAAAGCTACTAATAATACTGATTATCTATAGAAAACCACTAAGTCAAACAAGGCATAAACAAGCTCACCATCCTTTAAACTACAATTTTTAAAAGAAAGTAAAAATTTGGTTTCAAATTTTTAAACAGGTGAGCATATCCTGATAATAGAAATTTCACATAGAATGTTCCTACTTGAAAATATTAATCTCACAAATGAGGACAAGTTACTTGAACAGTATTTAGTTCCATGTTCAGACAGTGTCTTATTTGTTAGAAATTTTCTACTTAGTCTTAAAAAATTTCAGAAATGGGGCTTCCCTGGTGGCGCAGTGGTTGAAAGTCTGCCTGTTGAGGCAGGGGACACGGGTTCGTGCCCTGGTCTGGGAAGATCCCACATGCCGCGGAGTGGCAGGAGAGGCCACAACAGTGAGAGGCCCATATACGGCAAAAAAAAAAAAAAAAAAAAAAAAAATCAGAAATGGCTAAAAGTGTTATTCAAAGGTAATAGGTTGATAATTACAGATTAGTTTTATTTATAAAAATGATAACTTTTATTATTGTGGTTTGAGTAAATTATTTTCTCAAGTTGATACATCATCTTTATATACCCTAAATGTCACCAGAGATTCATCTAACAACATATGCTACAGTACGCTTTATCTCTTGCACGCACGATGAGAAGCATTGAACATGTTTTGTTCAGCAGTTTTACTGAAAGTGTTTTCAAAAACAGTTTCTTTGTCACAAGTTTATAATACAACACTTGATTTTGAATACAGTTATGGAAATAAGAATATATAGTAACCCTACCCTCCACTCCAAATGTATGCAAAGTTGGCACATCTAGTTCAATAAGACTTCATCAGTTTTTGTTTATGGAAGAATCACATTCTCTTTGGAAGATCCAAGTGCTAAATGTCCATATATATTAAACTACTATAACCAAACTTCAATTACACAACTATATAAAATCATTTTTATGTGATACCATATCAAATAACTCATTTTTTAAATGGAAAGCAATCATTTTCACTCTATAATTCCCATTATAAAAATTATTATATATGAATAAATGGTTAAATATACTCACATATAAAATGTATATTATATATTCATCTATCCCACATACAATTTTGAAATTATAGATAGTGTACCATATATTCCTATACATTTATATACACATAATTATACACATATAAATAAAGCTGTATTCACTGACAAGGAAACAGGTAAATCACTGAGATGGTACTATTCTTTCTCACTATTTAATACTGATGTTACCTGAATTTTGTCTTCTCAATTTACAAACCATCACCAAGGGGATACAAGACCCTCTTAGTAATCTTTCCCTTCTGTAATATTGTTCTTTTCCACTACTCCATCCAACCTTCTCTTCTTTTCTCTTTGCAACCTTTTGGCATTACATGACCTCTCCTACAAACACTTTTTGAGCAAAATTCAAAATTTAGATATTCTGCTAGGACTTCTTCCTGAGCCTACTTCCAAGTTTTGAATAATTACTGTTATCTCTATGTAGATTTCCCTCTGGCTACTCAAACACAAGGAATCTAAAACTACAGGCTGAGTTTTCCCTTCCATTCTGCTCCTCCTTTCAGAGTCTCATTTTTGGTAGACCTAGCTTTCTAATCTCCTAGTCAAATCATCTGGAAAAAAAAAAAGCCTCTTGCTGTCCCACAGTCATAGAGCCTTGTCTTGGGTCCTCAATTTCTCTCTCACCTGCCACAATTTCTCCCATCCAGTTCGTACTGTCATTATCGGAGCTCAGGTTAATACTTCCTTTAACTTTGGCAACAGCAATAGATTCCTGACGGCTTTTCCTACCTGTCCGCTGTTTATCATGTTTCTAAAGCTATCAGAACCTAAACTGGAAGAGGGTTTGGAAGTTTCGACTCCTATACCGGAAGTGGGAAGATCCGCCCTAGAGGAGACGTCAGGATGCGTTTCCAGCCCAGGGGCGCTCAGAAGATGCCTGCTTGGTTAGGATAGTAGAGAAAACGTAACAGCAGGGTCCTGCTGTGCTCCCGGGCAGAAATCAAGAGAGCTGCCTGCAAATCACCTCAGTCATCACAATGATAAAACAAGGCCCCATGGTAAACCTCGCGTTAGTAAAGAGGCACAGGCAGCCCTGCCCAGAGCTCAACCAGCCTGTGCATTCAGGCCCCGGTTTCCCCTACTACTTGAACGCCAAGGTTTATGCAGGGACAACTCTACAGAACACAAATTCACTTGATCCTTTTCAGTAATGTTCTTTGGAAAAATGAGGGAAGAGGAACCTAATGCCTCTTCAAGACTATTTTATGTATTTATTTTTCAAGTTCCTAATTAGATGCACTTTAATTTTTACTCTGCCTTTCATGAGAAAGTGACACGAGGAAGAGAGCCAGGGAGCACTTGGACAAGTAGAGGAGGCACAGGACCTGGACAGTTCTTTTGAGTCAAAACTCCAATTTCAACATCCATCCTGTCTGACTTCTACTTCCCACTCCTGAGGTAAAATAACCAAAGCTTGTTCTGTTTTGTAACAAGAGTAATTTTATATGAAATTGAAAACAATTCTTTTCCTACAGGAAATAATAAAAGAACTGGGGTCCACTGTGGTAGGAGCCCCAGTGCTTCAGGCACTCTCTCCCTTTGCTGCCTCCCTACAAGCTGTGTATTCTGGGGCCCTGTCAATCACCAAAAGCCCCAAAAAACTACCAACTGTGAATATTTGCATCTCTTTCCCACAGCGCAGCACTCATAAAAGCTTGCCTAAGAACTTCCCTGCCATGACCCAGACCTACAGTGTAATCTCTGGGCTCTTTGGTTGCAAAAGTGCAACTGAGCATATCAAACTTGACTTTGTACATTATCAAAGCACCATAGACTCTTCTATGTTTATTTGTCTTACAATTTATTTAAGGGAGAAGTGAGGATAATGTCACTTGTTATTTTATTATTTAATGGATTGAAATATTTTATACCCAAGATAAATCAAAGTCTTTGGAGACATTTAAGAAATGTAGCAGAAAAAATTAATGTTGACACTGTAAACACTTAGAAGACCAATAGCAAAATTACTGGTTTGTGCTGGGGAGCCTCCAACAGCTGTAATATGATCTATTTAATATCAGAATTCAGATATGGTACAAAGTTTTACAAGCCATGCAATTTGGAGACATATTCTTTGGACCTATGGAACTATTTACTTATCTTTACTACCTCATATATCTGCATATATATGTATAGGAATAAAGACTCTGTCTTTGTAACACTATGAATATCTATTATTGACCTCAAATCATTGCTCACGGAGGCAGATAAAGTGTTGGTTGTACAAACTTCTTTACATTTCTTCTTGGGAAGATACTATGGGGAAATCTGTATGCTAGTTTTCATCAACTCAAGAAACATGCTCATTTATTAAAGGATTGATGCTGATATAAAGTGACAAGTGGATTATTACACAGTAGAAGCACTTGCTTAGGGTGCATGCTTGTGCACGTTTTCATGTTTCTGGAATGTTACTTGGATTATATGCGACAAACCACCAAATGTTAATGAGCTCAGTTCTCTCCCTCCAGCTCTTTAGGGTAAAATCACTTGCACTTCCCAATGCAAACTATTCCATGCCCCATATGAGAGGATGGAAGAAAGGAAAACCATATTCCTACCTACCTGAATGAATGTGGCTACGGTAATCTCCCCCAAGGCTCTAAGCTGCAACTTATATTTAATAGTCATTTTTAAATCAACAGTCAGAATGCAAAAGTAAATTACATTCTCCACATCACATGGGCTGGTATCCAATACTTAACCTCGCATCAGGGAAAACATGAAAGGAGTCTTGCAGTCAACCGTTCATCTGTCTGCCACGTGCCACTATGTGCATCTGACTTGCTTGGCTTGCCTTTTTTAATGTGTGCCCAATATGTTCTTTTACATTGCTTTGTGGAAGGCTGCACATGCCCTCGGGGGCAGTATTCAATACTTTCCAATGAACAGAAAGAATGTTGCTGACATAGCAAAAGCTTCAGGATGCCACGAAAATGAAAAGTGTCTTGTAAAACATGATTATCATTACGTTTTGTACAAAAGGCTCAGATATTCACATATTGATGGGAACAAATGTAATTGCGTTTCCCATTTAAGATTTTTTTTTTAACAGTCCCAAGTTGTACTGTCCATTTGTAGCTATAGGTGGTAGCAAAGTGGAAAATTATAGAGGCTAGACTATTCCATAGGGTTCACAATGATGATGAGTGAGATTTATTTTCTGGTGCCTTTGAGCTTCAGTTCAGATAGAAAATGTGTAGCATTGATAGGCTGAAGGTTTTCTGCCACTGACTATAAAAATAGGAAAACTTGAGACGAGGATTGGGAAGAAAGTAGCCTTTTTCAACACTGAAGCTAAGACAAGACATGTGCTTTATTTACCAACTTCTGTTTTAGAATATCATTCTCTTACAGATTTCTAATTTCTTTCCAATGAGCTGAAAAAGACCTGGCTAGAGTAGAACCAATAAAAGCAAACATTGAACTAACTACTTCAGAGAGAATGCAGGAGTTAGTGCTAAGGAAAGGTATAGTCATGAAAGCTGTTTGTTTTTTTTTTTTGTGGTACACGGGCCTCACACTGTTGCGGCCCCTCCCGTTGCGGAGCACAGGCTCCGGACGCGCAGGCTCAGCGGCCGTGGCTCACGGGGCCAGCCGCTCCGCGGCATGTGGGATCTTCCCAGACCGGGGCACGAACCCGCGTCCCCTGCATCGGCAGGCGGACTCTCAACCACTATGCCACCAGGGGAGCCCCTGAAAGCTGTTTTAAGTTGCAGTGAGGAAGAAAGGAATAATGATAATGATGGTGATAACTAACTCATTCAGAGGGCTGTGAAATATAATTTATTTAATCTTCCACAAAACTCATGAGGTAGATAAGAATATATTTATGATTATTCTCACATTACAAATAAGGGAACTGAAGATTAGATAGATTAAGTGATGTGCCCAGGTAGAGTATCGAGCAATTATGCTATGTAGATATGATAAACGACAGGTTTTCTTTCTAAATCGCTAACTTTTTATGCATTCCAGTCTACTCAAAGAGTTTATCTGAGAGATGTAAAAATTAGGCGCTTCCAAATCAAGTTAAAATTTGGTTAAAGCAATACTATTGAAAAACATTAATGATCATATTTTTGTCACTAATACATAAGATGACTATTTTCCCCCAAAGGAATTGTGCAAACATTTATGCACAATTACTGGCATAGTATAAAAGATTATAAGATGTTGTCTCAATAAAATTGCCACACATTTTTGTACGCTAATGGATCAGGTAAACTTTAACTTGAATTCAGTAATACGAACTACCGATTTGAGTAGATACATATGATATATGCATATATATATTTTATTTAAATAATATGCTGTATTAGAATAGTGATTGCCTTTCTCTTTAAGTAAGAATTGTTTTCATTAAGCTTGTTATTAAATTCTAAAATCAGAATGAATAAGTCTGTTATGCATAATTCATTACCTATTTATTTATCCTTTCTTTCAAACACAGATAGAGTTCACAGTAAGTACCAGGGATCTACGCTAGGCACAATGACTGTAATTTCATATCCAGCTTAACTGGAACAGAGAAAAACAAAACAAAATAAAACCTTACAGAGGGAAGTACAATAAAAACGTACAATGTGGTTAGAAATACTTTCCTGATAGCTGTTATCAGGAATTTTTAGAAACATCATTAAGTGATTATTTAGTATGTGTTGCCCTAGATGTTAAATATTGCTTTTGTTCTTTCAACATTTATTGAAGCTTCACTATGCACATGACATTGTTCTAAAAAGAAAAGATTAATATGCCCATATTTTTGCACTGTTGTTTAGTGCAAAGGAAGGTAGATGTGCCAAAATTCGATCCAAAAAGTGTTACACGTACGACTTCAGAGATGTGCACAAATTACAGTAGAAACACAAAATAGGGAAAGAAGGGAGTTGTGCTGTTTACTTGGGAGTGGATGTCTTCAGGAAATATACCATAGAAGAGCTGACAGAGACAGGGAGCAAGATAAGGGTGTAGAACTTTCCAGAAAAGGGTACAGCAGAAAGCAGCTTGTAGAGTGTAACATTTGTAACATTTCTGTTTTATGAAGTTTTCTTAAAATCTTCCTACCATCTAAGCAGAAATAGTACAAATTAATACACTACAAAGATCTTGACAAATAAAATGAGCAGGCTGGTTTCAGACTTTTATTCCATAATAATTTTATTAAAAAGGAAGATAATGAGAAAATATCTAGGGACTTTTGAAGAAAAATGCCATTATCCTGTAACTGCAGTTCACAAAAGTTATCTTTATTTTCCAGGGGCGAAATACACTATTTTATTCTGATATGTAAGGTCTTAGAAAATAAAACACTTAAGTATTTTTTTTTTAAATCCTTAAATATTACTCAGCCATAAAAAGAAACGAAATTGAGTTATTTGTAGTGAGGTGGATGGACCTAGAGTCGGTCATACAGAGTGAAGTAAGTCAGAAAGAGAAAAACAAATACCGTATGCTAACATATATATATGGAATCTAAAAAAAAAAAAAAATGGTCATGAAGAACCTGGGGGCAAGACGGGAATAAAGACGCAGACCTACTAGAGAATGGACTTGAGGACACGGGGAGGGGGAAGTGTAAGCTGTGACAAAGTGAGAGAATGGCATGGACATATATACACTACCAAATGTAAAATAGATAGTGGGAATATCTAGCATAGCACATAGCACAGGGAGATCAGCTCGGTGCTTTGTGACCACCTAGAGGGGTGGGATAGGGAGGGTGGGAGGGAGGGAGATGCAAGAGGGAAGAGATATGGGGACATATGTATAACTGATTCACTTTGTTATAAAGCAGAAACTAACACACCACTGTAAAGCAAATATACTCCAATAAAGATGTTAAAAAAATCCTTAAATATATCCACTAAGTCATTTTAGAGATAAATTAAGAACCAAGAATGGAGAGACATGGTGAAAAATGACTGCAGTTCTTCTTTTACTTAATTTTGGTTCCAAATTCAAGAAACCAATAGGACTTAGGTATACTCATGTTGATTTTGAATCTAAGCAGTGAAGTTGAATTTTATGTTAAGTACTACAAAGCTCAGTTCCTCTTTTGTACCTCTGAATTTCTAGAATCAAGAAATATGTTTATAAAACTGTACCCAATGTTCAAATAGAATACATTACTCATTCTTTATAGCCACTTGAAGCAGTAACTGGATTTTTTCAGTTCATGAACTTGCTTACGATGGCTATAACATTAACATAGTTTGGAGTTTACAAGGGTAATTGCCAACAAATTTTGGTTTTGGTTTATTCCCATCAGAAAGGTAGTTGTACTGGGTAACTTAAAGGTCACTTCCATGTCAAGAAACTTGAGGAGTGAATTTTTTTCTGTACCTTAAAAACTCTTCCTGAATGAAAATGTCCTATATAACATGTGTCAGTAAATCACCTCTCATCTTGTATGATATTATCTTGCATCTAAGATCTGTAAATATTCTTATATATTTACTATTCTTAAATACACATAAAATTTTAACTATGTAAAAATGCATAGAGAAAACGATTAAAGAACTACAATGAAATATTAATATTAGCTGTATGCACTTCATACAAGTATGGATGGTTGTTACTTTCTTTATATTCTTCTGTATTTTCCAGTTTTGTTAGTAGGCATATATTTAAAACAATATATTTGTAAAAAAAAAACACCTAAAATTCTACATATATTTTAAAAATTATGCAAAGAAGTGTGAAGCAAAGATCCTAGAAAGAATTAGTTCTAAAGGTAAAGGTTGTATGTATTCTGAGCCTAGGAGTGTTTCAATTCTTCTTTCTCTTTTCATGTTATAATATTACTGCTCATATATGGATTTTATGGACAGTATAATTTTCATTTTTAAAAAGACTCATAACTGTAGTCCAATACCTAAATGGACAACTTAGGACATAAATTTCTATATCATACAGATAGATAAATAATTTCAGGTTGACTAAAAGGTGCTAATTCAGATATAAGAAGACAAATATCACTAACCTACAACCTGCTCTTGGTGAAATTGTGATAGTCGTTTCCACAGTTAAATGCTCTAATGGGAAGCCTGTAAGTATCTGTGGCCTAGGAATATTTCTAGCTATAGTATAATTGACATTTTAAAAAATGTATTTTTAAGTCTCAATTCCCTTTATTCACCTTGTTGTCAGAAGTCTTAAAAATTTCTAATACACCAGTTTATTTTTTTTCAATTCCCAGGCTCTTAAGGTTAGGATTAAGCCTAATAATATTAACAGTTGTATGACAATCTTGGTTCATTTGGTTTACTTGCACATAGGAACAGAATCAAGACTTTGTCTTTTCCCGTTGGTTACTGATTTCTTAAAGTAGATCATCAAGTGATATTTTTTTAAAGAAGTAAATGAATTTAAAGATAGACATATTAACCTAGATTCATTATCAGTTCCTTAAACATAATTTTTATACCAACCTTTCAGTCTCTCCTCTTTTTCATTCTCCCATGGTATGAATTACTTTATTGATTAGGAAGCTATGGCCTGAATGCATAATGAAAATCCACAATGAAAACTCATTTTAGAAAGAAATTAATAATTTCAACAGTGAAAACGAATTTTCCCGTGTTCAATCTTGTCATCTACTTTGCATTATTTCCCACGTGCACCCTAAAATCACTGATCATGGAACTGTGCAGATAATCAAATAAAATGAAAGAATTACATAAAATATGTTTCTTCAAGGCTAATATCTAGCTCTCTCATACTAAAATAGTTATATTTCTATATTCAGAAGCTAAAGATATTATTAGAGATTAAACAGCTTTGAAAATGTATTCATTATTGAAAAATTCATACAATAATATTTTCATATGTTGTTTTAGGAATTACAATTTATTGAGGAAACAGGCTATTAATATAAAGCTATGAAAAAGCACTAAGAAAATTCTAAATTTCAGGGGAACTTATTATATGATAGGCGCTGTGCTACAGGATTTTCTACATGCATTATCTATTTTAATCCTCCTAAGACTCCAATAAGTGGATACCATGGTATTCGTTTTTCAATGAAGAAAAAATGAGGCTTTGGGGAACACTTAATAAACTTGTCAACGGTCACATCGTTGTTGAGATTCAAGCCAAAGGCCTGACTTTATAAACTATGCTCTTAAATATTATACTATCTTGTCTCTCTTCATATAGTGAAAGTAATTAATTATCAACTCGATTCTAACGCTTAGCCTTCCTGTACAAAAAAGTATATATTCGTATGAAAAAATTATATCCATATATATATTTCACCTGCCAAACTGGCCCATGGTAGTGAATGACAATGATTAATTAGGAGGAATACTGTTCTGCAGTTACGATGGCATGTTTATGTAACCAGTCCTGAAATCTCATGTTTTTACTAATATAAAAATAAAAACAAATTTGTTGTAATAAACAAAGGAAGGGTCCAAGTCTTATTCATAAGGAGTGGGGACAGAAAGAGGACCTATAGTACTTTCATTTTTAAATGACACAAGTAATGCAAGGATACATATAATTAGAAACAGTGAATGTCCTCCTCCACCACACCCCTAAATTCCTATTGAGATAACCAGTTCCCTCCATAATTTAAGTTTCCAGGGCCTTTTCTACACACACACACACACACACACACACACACATATGCACCTTCTTAAAATAACACACATACACTGAGTCACATTGTATGTGTTATGTCTTTTTTTCTCTTCATGTATGTTGGAAAATTTTCCATGTCAGTACAAATAGGGTACTTTATTCTTTTAAATAGCTGAACAGTCTAGTTGAAACACCTAATTATTTTACCCTTGCCATATAAATATATATGCTAGTTGTTTCCAAATTTTCTCTATTACAAAAAATGGTACAGTAAAAATTGTTGTCATACATTTTTGTGCATAATTTTTGGTAATAATCTTATAAGTGAAATTTCTGGATCAAAGGGTAGGTGTGTTTATGGTAGATACTGCCAACTTCCTTTAACCTTGTAATATATTCCTGTGTATTAAATGTAACATAGTTAGAACCAGTTCTGTGTTTATTGTCAGCATTTCAAATAGATTTCCCTGCCTCCCAATAAATTTAAGCAGATCTGAGAGACTGCTGTTGACAGCTTAGTTAAATAAGCTTTCTAAGCTCTTCCAATCTGTGTGATTATAATTCTTCCAGAGCCAGAGACATTACTGAAAGGGGTCCTTTTTAATTAAGGTAGCAACAACAATGCATTTGTGTATCGTACCATTTGCTAAGTAGACAGTGATTTCCACAGAAAATGTGCCTACTTCAATCTGCATTGGATTTGGTTTCTAAAGTCATTATTAACCTGCTCTCAGTATATTATGAAAAAATATGTTCACATTCTTAAAAGAAAAATAGCAACAAAATAAAGACATAATGAAACACTGGTAGGAAACCTTCAGGAAAAAGAGGATTTTAACGTTGACGCTGAACCTCACAAACAAACTGACCATATAACATCACACCAGAAGGTGAAAAGGGCTGCAAAGAAGCCCCGCAGAAGCATTTTCATGGGTATTTTTCTGGCTTATGGTCCCTTTGATAGCTAAGTATTAAAATAAGACTTTTTCTGTCTTCCTTGTATCCTCAAAAACAATGGCCAATGACTAAGTTAAAATATCCTAGGAAGAAGCATTAAAGATCATTGGAAATGTTTGTATTTTCCAAAAATTTTCTTTTTACTACATTTTTATGTTGAAAATCACTAGTTTTTCATTTGTTCCTCATTGGTTATTCTGATATTTAATATTTAATTAATTACTTAAGTCAAATTTTATAGTGTATAGGTTTTCCATGAAATTCATATGATGAAAAACATTAACTGAGAATATATGTCATTACAGACTACACATTTTTTTTTAATACATTTATTTTTTTTGGCTGCATTGAGTGTTGCTGCGCGTGGGTTTCTCTAGTTGTGGTGAGCAGCGGCTACTCTTCATTGCGGTGTGCAGCCTTCTCATTGCGATGGCTTCTCTTGTTGTGGAGCACGGGCTCTAGGCACGCGGGATTCAGTACTTATGGCTCGCGGCCTTTAGAGCGCAGGCTCAGTAGTTGTGGCACACGGGCTTAGTTGCTCCGAGGCATGTGGGATCTTCCCAGACCAGGCTCAAACCCGTGTCCCCTGCATTGGCAGGCAGATTCTTAACCACTGCGCCACCAGGGAAGCCCCAGACTACACATTTTAACTGTTTTCTATCTGGTTAAGAATTCTGGTCCATGTCTTGGCTATTGTAAATAGTGCTGCTATGAACATAGGGGTGCATGTGTCTTTTTGAATTATAGTTTTGTCCAGATATATGCCCAGGAGTGGGATTGCTGGATCATAAGGTAATTCTATTTTTAGGGTTTTTTTTAATGTAAAAGAAGATGTGATATATATGTATATATATATCACATATATGATATATATATTATATATAATGGAATACTAAACTGACATAAAAAAGAATGAAATAATGCCATTTGTAATAACATGGAAGGAACTAGAGACTATCATACTAAGTGAAGGAAGTCAGAAGGAGAAAGACAAACACCATATGATATCACTTATATGTGGAATCTAAAATATGGTACAAATGAACTCACCTACGAAACAGAAATAGACTCACGGACATAGAGAAAAGACTTGTGGTTTTAAGGAGGAGGGGAGTAAGGGAGGAATGGATTGGGAGTTTCAATAATGTGTATAAAGTAATTTTAAAATGGTAATAAGAAGAGAAAGATTCTTAGGTACAAATAAACATTGACATTAATATACAAAAATAAAAAAGAATTCTGGTCCAATGGAACCAACTTTAGTGTCCATCAACAGATGAATGGATAAAGAAGTTGTGGAATACATATATAAGGGAATATTATTCAGTCATAAAATATGAGGAACTTTGGTCATTTGTGACAACATGAATGGGTATTTAAGGCATTATGCTAAGGAAAATAAATCAAACAGAGAAAGATAAATACTGTATCTAAAAACACAAACAAATAAAATCCAAAACAAGACAAAAAGCACAAGCTCATAGAAAAAGGGATCAGATTTATGGTTACCGGAGGCAGGGGGTGGGGAGATGGAGAATAGGATAAAGGTGGTTAAAAGGTACAAACTTCCACTTACAAGAGTATTAAGTACCAGGGAAGTAATGTACAGCATGATAACTATAGTTAACACTGCTGTATGATATACAGGAAAGCTGTTAAGAGTAATCCTAAAAGTTCTCAAAACAAGGAAAAAATTTTTCTTATTTAGTTTTCTCTTTTTATTGTATATATATAATATGATGGATTCTAACTAAACTAATAGCTGTAGTTATTTCACAGTATATGTAAGTCAAACCATTATGTTGTACACCTTAAACTTATATAGTGATGTATGTCGATTATAGCTAA
This sequence comes from Delphinapterus leucas, assembly GCF_059928025.1. NCBI lineage: Eukaryota > Metazoa > Chordata > Mammalia > Artiodactyla > Monodontidae > Delphinapterus > Delphinapterus leucas. The sequence continues at coordinate 69,216,831 of NC_143139.1, forward strand.
GTCAAAAAAAAAAACTTAAATTAAAAGAAAAAGAATTCTGGTATCATATTAAAATATTCTGGTTAATGAAAAATTAACCATTTCAGCTATTAGTGAAAAATTTGGAATTTATGTGAATACATGTAACACTGAAACTATGTTAAACATAACAATATTTCATGATTCATAAAACAGTTCAGGATCTTCCAATGCCCCAATCATCATTATAGTTTTTACTATAATTTTTCAGAGGTTTGACTAATTCTAACATTCACCTCACTTTGCTAAGCTTATCTTTGAAATAATAGTTTAGTCCTTAATACACTTATTCATTTTTCCTAGAAAAATATTATACATGTGCAGTAATAACTCATCAATATAAAATATTGTAGATACTAATGGCTTATAATCAATATAATATTTGAGTTTATACATTATCCATTGATCTAAGATATTTAAATTTTCCAGCCTTCGAAAGCTAGTGTATCTAGTCCAGAAAGTATTAAACACATGCTGTTAAAACTGTTCCATCAACAGTCATCTCTAAAGAACGTCTTGCAATTTTCATAGCCCTTTTCCACACTCCCTTTTATAGCCACGTCACTCCCAAGCATGAGACATTCCATTATTCCATTTGCTGATGGCACAGAGTTCAAATTCTTTTGCATGCCATTGAAAGTTCCTGTCACCTTCTCTGGCTGTAGTAGTTGACAGCATTCCATCTTAACATCCTGTGCTACGTCTATTCAAATATTCCCTACTCCCCACCTCAGCAGCTCAAGTGACGCTCCCCCTATGAAACATTACCTGATTTTTCCCTCCTTTAGGTAGAAGTAGTCAGTACTATCTTTGGGTCATCTGTGCAACTGATGTAACTTATCCATCATATCACCTTTAACACTGCATTGCAAGGATTTCTTTACACGATATTTTTTTCTAACAAACTGTGGGTTCCTTCAAGTCAAGGAAACTGTCTTTATATTCACTTTAGTATTTAGAAAAATGTATACCTCAGAAACATTCCCCGACATTTTTGATGGATTCTTAATTGATGAATTTACCATTTGAGAATGCAGACAAAAACATCTCTAATTAAAATTTGAGAAACTCTTAGTAGAACTCCAAGGAGTATGTTTCTAACTATAAGACACTATTTTACTGTTCATTTTGCTATTTTGTATACAAAAGTGTGGGTGGGAGTTTGATCCTGCTGGGAGATTCTGGGGGTTGGGAGTTAAGATCACTGCATTAAAACAAAAGCTGTGGTGAAGGAAATAAGAAGGAAAAATCCATATTATAGCTAAAAAATGACCAAAGATTTCTTATTGCAAATTTATCTATATTTTCACTTAACATGTAATTATTATGAACTTTTATTACTATTATACCTTTGATCATTCACACTGGTGTACCAAACACTATATTTTCAATTTTCTGATTATTGTCTGTAGCATTTAATATAGTGATAGTCATAAGACTGGCACTTACAAAAGACATTTGAAAGACTGAAAGAAGTAGTAAAATGCCTGATGCTTCTTAATGGACAGTGATATAAACAGTAGAGGCAGGTAATATCCAGATTTATATATAACCAGCACATTGAGCTTTTAGTAAGGGCCAGGCTCTGTGTTAAGAATTTTATGTGCTGTAATTCACCTAATCTTCACAATAAACTTGTAAGATAGGCACCATTATTTTGTCATTTTACACACATGTGGAAACAAATTTATTGAGATTAAATGACTTTCTTAAAGATATATCACCTAGAAGTGATAAAGGTAGGAAGGACTCAACTCAGAGGAAGTTGATTTCAGAGGCCACAGTCATAACCACATGCATTCTTTCTACTTTGAACTTGGGATGAGAGGAGTTTTCTGGTTATTTCAGCATAGAATACCATATAATAAAAGTTTTATTTTGTACATTTTTGAGATTGAAGATTAATTTAGAAAAGGACAAATGAGTTAAAATCATAAAATAGGTTTAATAAGTTAGTCCCTAAATGCAGAGGCACAGGGAAATCACTCTAAATGGAATCTTGACAATGGATTAGTAATGGAGCAACCATTTTACATAAGGATATGCCTTTTGAAATCAAATTACATAAATGGGAAAATAAGGTCTATTAGCTCTTGAAGATTATCTCTATTTTTATTGGAATAACTAGATGTCTCTAGAGTAAGTTTGTAAATACACAAGGGAACAGATCAAGTGGATTAAAAAAAATCAAAGTTCCAGTAAAAATTGATTTTTTTTATTTTCAGAGAATTTTAAAACATTATAAAACCAGTTTGAACAATCCAAAGCTTCAGTATATTATTTTGTTCTATATCCATAGATTTTTTTTATGACGTAGTCTCTGCTGTATGGTATTTCTTTAAAATCATTGCTTTTTTGTAATTTAATTTGAAAATGTTCATTGTTATACACATAAAATCTCTCTAAATGTAAGACCTCTTTTACGATATACTCATTTGCAATATAGTCAAATTTTAATATCAGAATTATATTTCTAGAAAGTGATCTTAGGAATCATATAGTTGAGTATTTTTATTTGATAAGGTTAGGTGAAGAATTACAATGATCTGTGTTTTGTGTATCCATTCCCTTGTGTGTTACCTCACATTCTTTTTAAGATTTTCATTTATTAATTTGTCACATGGATAAACTATGAAGATGCAAATATGAATATAATATTTCCCCTCAAAAAGCTTAGAGTCTCTTAATAAAGAGTCTTTTAAATTCTAATTGAATATCACATTACACTCGGCTTAATAAGTACCTCTGTTTAGCAGAGCTAGAAAGGAAGAACACTGCTCCTACCCAAGGGAACCTGTAAATACAAGTTAGCCAAACCACTCAAGGTTTGCTACTTGCATCTGAGAGGTGATACAGTCAAATAACAGTAAAGATGAGAAGCAGAAAGGGATTTCCTTGTCGTAATCTTACTGTGAGTTAGTCATGGAGTTACAGATAGTATTTTCTTCAAAATATGTATTATTTTCTGCAACAAAATTGTCATGCACATGTTCAGTAGGTGTCAGCATTCTGCTGGGGGTTGGAGACAGATAGTTGCATAACCAAGACACATTTTTTTCTATCCTACTGCAGCATACCATTCTATAGAAGCCAATTTCCAGAGCCTACCATCTCTACCTGGATATACAGACATTTGTAACTCTACAGGTTCTAAATCAAATTCATTTTCTGCTCTTCTCCTCAACCCTCCTTATATGTGTTCTTGGGCCTGCTGTCTTACTTTGGCTAATGACAACACAATGCCTCTGCATTGCTGTGGGGGGAAAAATCTCAGCATCATTTCTAACTCTTCCTCTGTTGCCCTCACTTATGACACACACCATCCCACATGTAGTAAGTAATCAAGTCTGTCAATTTTATCTCAGAAATGTCTCTGATAATTTTTGCTAATCTTTTTTACCATTTTTTTCCGGACTCTCCTGCCCCCTCCAGAATGTAAGTCCCTTGAGAGCAAGGACTTTAACTGTGTTATTCACTGTAGTACCCCTAGTTCTAGAAGAGTTCCTGGCACATAGTAAACCCTCAAATGTTTGTTAAATGATCAAATTAAGTCCTAATTCCAAAATAACATAACAACAACTAATATTTTGGAGGATCACTATCTTCCAGGCACAGGGATGGTGCTTTGTAAAAATTTTATATTTAATCCTCAAAATTAGAATAGATTGGCACAACAAGGTTGGTTGGACTCAGAGGCCCATGTTGGTAGCTACAGGGTTTTACTCAGTTGCCCTACTACAATATTATGATTTATAAGAAATATATATTTGGTCTTTGTTCACAGTTCCAGGCTCAAAGCTCCCAAAACATTTGGCGTTTCCTAAGTGCTGAAAGCTTAAAGGTGTCTCTTATTTATGTTAATAAGGTGACTTGGGAATGCACTAAGGATGGGGGCTGGTTGCCGGGAGAACCAGCCATGTGATTAGAAAGTTGGAAATTTCAGTCCTACCCCCAGACCTCCTGGGAGATGAGAGGGGCTGGAGGTTGAATCAGTTGCCAGTGGCCAATGATTTAATCAATCAAGCCTTTGTAATGAAGTATTCATAATAATCCAAAAGGATGGCGTTCAGAGAGCTTCCATCTGGCTGGTGAACATGCTGGGAGAACAGCACATGTGGAGAGGGTATAGAAACTCTCCTCATACCTTGCTCTATGTATCTCTTCCATCTGACTGTTCCTGAGTTATATCCCTTTTTAATAAACTTATCTACTAAGTATGATGTTTTTCTGAGTACTGTGAGCCACTTTAGCAGATTAATCAATCCTGGGAAGGGGTCTTGGGAACCTTTGATTTATAGCCAATCGGTTAGAAGCACAGGTAACAACCTGGACTTGCAACTGGCATCTGAAGTGGGGGTGGGGGGTGGGTGGCAGGGCAGTCTTGTAGGACTGAGCCCTTAACCTGTGGGATCTGATGCTATCTCCCAGAAGACAGTGTCAGAATTGAGTTGAATTACTGACACTCTGCTGGTATCTGTGAATTGCTTGATATTGTGTGGAAAGCACACCCCTAGCCTACCCTTCCCCCACACACAAACTTTGGAGTTGGGTCCAGGAATCTAAAAGACTTACCAAAATCTACTCATCTCTACAGTTTATCTACCATGTTATTAGCATTATCTCTCTAAAGATTCATTACAATTCTGTTTTCTTATTTAAAACCTTTCAATGATTTATACCTCCTTGTCATTCCATGTTAGGTACGTTGTAACTTGACTTCAGCCTGCAGGTCTAGTCTACTTTTCAGGGATTCCTTTCTAACAATTAATATTATAGCTACGAGGGCCTACTCACTTCCTAAATTATGCCATTTACCTTATCATGTGTGTGTTTGCTTCTATTGTTTTCTGTGCCTCGAATTACTTTCTCCTTGTCTGCTTAATTAACTCCAATTCACCCTTAAAACTCAGCTTCAAATCTCATCTTCATTTGCTTGAAAGAGATAACGTGGCAGCTAGATACATCGGAATTTGCATCCTGGATTTCCTACTTACTGATTGTGTGATTTTAGGCAAGGTCTTAATCCTCAGGTTCTTCATTTTAAAACTGGCACTTTAATACCTGCCTTCAAGGGTTATTTCTTTGACTACAGGAGATAACAAAGCAACTAGAGCTTGGTACGCACCTCCCAAAAAGTCTATCAGATCAATTCTGTATCCCAACATCACCAGTTGAATAAACTGCTCCCATTTAGTTCACATTTCTATTTCAAAACTTGTAGCAATTATATCTGTTTATATTTCCAAATCTAACCATCTGCCAGTCACCAAGTAGACTGTAAATAAATAAATGTTGAATTTATTGCTGACTGAGATATAACCACACGTAATCAAAGTATACTATAATTTCTTAAGCCAAATATAATTTGTGGAGGTTGTTTTTATTATTCTTTACTGCTAGTAATAAAGAGGTGATGGATTCTGTGCTTACATAAGCTTCCTACACCTTTTACATCAATAGTCCCACACAGTTTTATCTGTTCAGCATTAGAATCAAACAATGAATTAAATAGAATGACTCAGATTAGAAAAGGTCTCCAGCCCTATCAAGCTATGTCATAGTTTAAGGCAAATGTAAATGTCAGTGTCAGGTCAGAAAAGATAGAATTGAAAATTAGGGTGAGTCATGGGAAAGAAAGGCAATGCACAGCCAATTGGAGGGCGGGACTGGATCTGCTCTCACACATGAGAATAGCTATAATGGAAACACTGCTGATCCAGTGCTGATTTTAGTATGCTTTGTAAATAGTTTATTTAAATACAAACAAACTGCTTTTCAATTCCTTGGGCAGAGGTACAGCCTGGTCAAAACTAGTAGAGTCTTCTCCCAGTGTGATAACCCCAAATTTCCCTTCTGCTTCTTGTGGCAGTTATCGTTTCCTGCTTTGCAAAGTGTCAGGAGGCTGGGTCCCCAAAAAAGGGGGAAGGGGAGAACTTGCTGAAATATTTCTTGGAGATTAGAAATTAATTTATTGTTTTCTTATGTTCATTTTCTTCAGAGAGAAGGGGGCCACTTACCTAATTTAAAACCACTGCCCATGATATTAGTGATTACACTTTATATTTACACCTAATAAGAAACTTTACAAGATAGCTATATTACAATTAGATCCTGGCTCAGAGTTTTCCTTTTATTCATTGATGAATGTGTGCAACATTAAAAAGAACTGTGAAAGTGTAACGGTTACAGAATAGAACAGAATAGAATGTGTCTAAGGTTTAATTTTAATTGCATATAACTGCATTTGGATGGACAGCTTAGAGAAAACCACTTAATAATCAAATTTCTTAATTACAAGTAGCAATTGACTTGGACAGACATTTGTTGTGCCCATAATCCTATTAAAAGGAGCACTTTGGAAACCCAAGTGTTGTTTTTTTTTTTTCCTGCATTGGAAATATCATTTTTCATGACAATGACTTGTATAGGAAGGAAAGAAAGAAATGGTCATATATGTTAAGTCATGCACTGTTTTATAGAAAGGGCAAAGGAGGATCAGAGATTAAATAACTTGCCTGCATTCACACAACTATTAAATTACAAAAGAAAAACCCATACTTAGTTTTGTACATTTTGAAATCCCATGCTAACTGGTGAAAATAAAAACTGCTTGCAAATAGTCTGTAGGAAATTTGTGAGCTATATATAGTCTGATGTTTGTGTCCCTCTTCAGATTCATATGCTGAAAAACCTAATGCCCAAGGTGATGGTATTAGGTGGGGACCAAGGTGGGACCTTTGGGAGGTGATTAGGTGATGAGAGTGGAACCCTTATGAATGGGATTAGAGCCCTTATAAATAAGGCCCCTGAGAACTAGCTTGTTCCATCTGCCATGTGAGGATACGACCAGACCAGAAGTTTGCAACTCTAAAAAGGTCCCTCACTCATGCTGGCACTCTGATCTTGGACTTTAGCCTCCAGAACTGTGAGAAATAAATGTCTGTTGTTGATAAGCTATCCAGGCTGTGATATTTTGTTATAGCAGCTTGAACAGGCTAAGACACTGTTTCTATAGATTGATACTGAAGTTGAAATCAGTATGATTGTGGAATAAAAAAGAATACAGTCTATGCTAGAGATCCTCACTTCACTATGCATTTATGAGATGAAGCTTGTAATGTGTCTTAATATTAGTGAGTGTCACTACCTGTACCTGGTACTACGTAAGAAAAAGCACATTAAATGGAAAAGTTCACCCACCTGTATCAATGAGTAGCAAACACCTGTTGAGAAATCTATTATGCACAAAGCATTGAGTTTTTTAAAGAAGGTTAAAGAGGCAAGACTAAAAACTGATTAGCTGCAATACATATTTATGCATTGCTTTCTAAGAGAATATTAGTTATATTATAATCTGGAAGAGAATGTTTATAATTTACTCAGTGGCTCAAAGCATACTTTGTTTTATATTAAAATATTTTTTAAATGACTTAAAAGTCAAACTGATGATCATAGGATATCAATCTAAAAAGGAATGCAAAGATCATTAGTCCAGCCACAAATTTATACAGCAGAAAAAAAATAAAAATAAATGCTAGAGAGTCCAAGTGACTGATGTAACTTATCAATAGGACAAAGGCACAGTGGGGTATACCAAGTGAAATGGTAGGTAAAACTGCCTAATGCAAATTTATATAAATTGTTATTTCTGTTTATTTCTGTTCCTCTCCCATTCTCTCTGGTTTTGCTCACCTTTTACAGTTTTGTTTATTTGAGTTAAATTTGTTTAGCATGCTAAACAAATTTAATTTTGCTCTTATGCACTTTAATGCATGAGAGCAATAAATTTAATAAATTTTAAAAGACAGAGCAAGACTAGATTATGAGTGTGTGTGATATCAATATTCATACATAAATATCAATATGAATGAACATCATAAACAAAGCAATATATCAATTGGAACATGGCCTAAAAAACAGGAATTTCATGACAACATCTGCAACGTTCCAATGATGAAGGTTTCACAAAAAATAGCCAGGTGAGGGAGATTCTAGGTTCTAACAGGATTGGCTTGGTCGATGCAATGTGTGAAAAAGGAAGAATTTTAAATAAATATCTAGATTTCTTTTAAAATTAGAGTGTATAGTAATAATGGGCTTTCATTCCCACACTGCAACAACTGGCTGGACCTAAGTATTAGCTAAACCCATTTAGATGGGGAAGGCTTTTTCCAGTTTCATACAATCTCCCCACTTCCAATTTCTTAATATTTTACTACTGAAGTGCATTACTCATTCATATTACCTAGATGAATCTAGACAGTTGAGTATGTAACATCTGATCCAGAGGAAAGTGAACCAAGTTGTAAAAGGTTTTGATATTTTTGTTCCTAATGGTATGGTTATCCTTGAGGTGGAGAGAGACGCAATATACACACTTTAAGCATTTTCCACCCTTCTAGAAGAGGAAAAAACAGAAAGCAAAAAATCTTGTCATTAGATGTGACTCTCTTAGCTTGATTTCACTAGATCCTTACTCATCTGACCTCATATTTCGTATTTTGATAACCAGAGAAAAACATTGTGGTCTTTATTGTATTTGTCTCCTTATAAGGAAGAAATGTGTTCAAATTATATTTTTTGGCTATTTCTGGTCTCTGTGAAACTGAATTTTGATAATATATAGTATTATTTGACTATAATAAAATTTTGCTGATTATGCACACACGTATGTCCAACTCAAATAATATATATATTTCTTACTGTAAATTTAAAAATTGGCAAAGTTGCCATCCATTCCAATGTCTCATGTATTTTTTTTAGTGTGAGTCCTTGTGTCAGGACCTGGTTATATCTGAAGCCCTGGTTACAGGTAAGCATTTACAGTGTAGGGCCCAAACTAATGAATTTTAAATGATAGCACTATTACTTCTAAATATGTCCTAACAGATTCCTACAGCACATACAACAGAGTCAAATCTATTGAAAATGAGGCAAAGAATTACCTTTACCTTTTTTTTGGGGGGGGGCGGATCTAGGATGCTATGGTTAATTGACAAAATGCTCCAAATTCTTCCTTGTATGTACCCCCTTTTCAATATGACTATAACTTCTCTCATCGAGAGGTGGAGCCTGTTTTCCACACATGAATGTAGGTTGACTTTTCTATACATTCGACCAAAAGAATGCTGTAGAATTAATGCAATTCTAAGCCTAGAACTCAAGAGGCCTTTCATGGTTCAACTCTCCCTCCTGGAACACTCATTGCCATGGGAATAGGCCAGGCTAGCTTGCTAGAGGTACAAAGGCCATCATCTCAGCCAAGGCCGTCCTAGAGCAGCCAGCTTCCAGACAACCCAGTAGCTGAGTGCAAACACCTGAGTAAGCCAAGGGAGCTCAGTCAAGTCCAGCCCAGACTGGCAGAATTGTCCAGATGACCTGTAGACTCAGAGAGAAAGTACATTGCTGTTTGAAGCCACTAAGTCAATAATTTTCAAAGTGTCATCTAGGGTTACCTGGGATCTTCACCACCTTTTTCTGTGGAGCTGCAAGGTCAAAACTACCTTGATAATTATATTAAGACTTTATTTGTCTTTTAATTCTCATTCTGTCAAGAGTCTACAGTGGAGTTTTCCAAAGTCTTCATAATGTTTTATATCAAAACAATGAATACAGTAGCAGAAATGAGAACCCAACAGTCTCCTACTGAGCCACATATTAAAGAGATTAGCAAAAATGAAAACCAATGTTACCCTTCTCACTAAATTTTGCTTTGCTTAGAAAATGCAGCTATTTTTCATAAAAATACATTATTTATAAGTAATAGGTGTATTGTTAATGTTAAAGGAAATGATAAATATCTTAAATTTTATACTTTAGTTTCTAATACAGTAAATATCAATGTAAAATGCATGTAAACAAACCTCTTTGGAGTCCTCAATAATTTTTAAGACAGGATCCTGAGAACAAAAAATCTGAGAACCGCGACACATTTCTTATTTATTTAGCATTTCTACATTATGAGAATAGCAGTTTGTTCCTCAAGTAAAAATCACTATGCTTTGTCCCTCAAGACATAATTCCCCTAGCACTCATGAAATTCTAAAGCCTTACGATCCATAGACTGTGGATATATGTTCTTTCATTTCTAGAGTAATATTGAGTCATTTTCAGTCTTATCATTTTATATGTTAAAAATGGGACTTATTCCCTTTCTAAAACACATATAGATCAATATCAGTCTATCTAATTTGTAAGCAAATATTTGCTTGCTGATTTTATGCAAAGCAATAATTTCCATGGGACACAGAAATACAGAAGCTGAGAATTTTAACTAAGAGAGCACCCATTCAAGGATTTGCCAAATTTAGCTTGGGGTTGAAGGTTAAAGAATCCCGGTGGAGTTGTAATAATGATGCACTTGGGGAGGTTAAGTTGCTCATAAATTTTATTCTATGAAGATCAAAACTAAGGATTTTGAACTGGATATGCTTCACTGCTCTAACATTATGTAAAGAAATGAAATAAAAAGTGAGAGATGACTACTCAATTCCTGAGAAGTCCATATTTATAAAAAATGACAGATAGGTAATATAGGATCACACATCTGCTGTGATGAAAGGGTTATAAAAAGTTAAAATTTTCTGCGGGCTAATACTGCATACTGCAATGCAAAACAGCTCACTACAATATCTCATATGAAGCTGGATAATTCAACTGTATTTGAATAAAATAGCTTCTTTTGCTTAGTATTTTGTTATTAGCTCTTTGATTTAGCTGTAGGTAGTTGAGTAGTGAAAATGCAGGAAGTAGAAAATGTAATTAAACAGCCCTACCCCTCAATGAATTGAAAGGAAAAATGAACTACATACACTACAAATATTTGGGACAAAACAAATTACTGTGAATTTTAATTGCTACTAGACACTGTTTAAAAATAAAATTGAAAAAGTAAAACAGCTTATGAAAATGAACTCGGTACTGATTGATTGAAATTTATGTTTGAAAACTTCCTCCCTCCCTCAAAAAACAGCTTGTTATAAACTGAATGATTTTGTACTAATATTTTCACATTATCTTGAAAACTCCAGAAAAATAGCATGCGTTGTATTTTAAAGTAAAAACTAATAATGGATTTTATATTAAAAAACATAGCACATGGACATTTTAATACTATTTTCTACAAATAAATCTGGCTGATTTAAACCAGTGTGAAAGTGCCAGCCTCCAAAGGGAGTAAACAGAAATTTTTCAAATGTTTACGCTGGAAAATGACAACAGCTGCTTTATATACACATCTTTTACGTGAGTAAAGAGAAGAAAAAACTTGTGTACGTGTCCTCTCCAATTTTAGCCACCTTTTCTAACTACCATATGGGTAACTTCATTAGAGAGTCTGCATGGGCATTTTATGAATTGCCCTCTTAGTTAAATAGTAAGCACTAATGGTAATTACAAGAATCTCAAAAGCAATAAAATTAATACCACGTGATTTGGGAGTCTAAAAGATTAGAAGAGGAACCAAAATTATGTGTTTTTGTTTTCTTCAAAAGCAGAATCAAACAAAGACTATACTCCTTTTCACTCTTGACAGGGCTTAATATTGTAGTTTAGCAATATTAATGTGATAAAGTCCTTGCTTCAAGGAAGCAAGAAAGAAGTAACAGAACCATATCAGAATTATGAAGGAAAAGGTTGGAGACTTGTAGAGGTAGAAAATTAGTTTGAATTGAAGTTTTAGCAGAGGTTAACTATTGAGTTGAGTCAAAAGAGAAAAATCTCACTGCATACACCATCTGTGAAATATAAAGAATTAAGTATTAGCATTTTTAGTAGACTCTAAACACTTTATTATCTGCTTCAAGCCAGTATACTGGATCTACATAGCCAGCGTAAATTCCTGATGAAAGCAACTGAATAAAATTATGTATACAAATATATGTGCACACTTTTAAGGAATATTGCATCTGACATGAACGAAATCTGCAAAGACTAAGATCAAAGTAAAAGCAGGAATCCTAAGAGGTATCACCAAAGCCAGCGTACAACAATGAGAACTTCTAGAGATCCTCGGAAAGCGTGAGCTTCCCTTTTGGCTGCTTCATGAGGATAAAGGGAAGAGGATGGTAGAAGACTTCTTCCATAAAATGAGAAAGAAATCTCATGGGGAAAAAGGGTCTGAAAGGCAATATACAGTCTTGTCCTTAGTGCTGGTTAGAGAGAGAAAAAAAAAAAAGGATTCACATTAACAAGTTGGTCCTCATCACAGACCTGAAATCTACATCCATGCTATTTGAAAGCACTTAGTTTAAAAGCAAAGCATTTAGTTTAAAAATTGTCCTGGATTAATAGTGCCCTTGAGTGACTAGTAGAAGGAAGTACTTTAAAAATGGAACTCCAAGTCTGGCCTTAAAGAATTTTCATCAATAACATTCCATATGTGTGAGATTATAGTCAAAATCAGAGCACACAAGGAAAATAAGATTTCACATGTGAGAACAAGAAGGAGCTGGAAGTGCAATTAGAACCATGAAAATTAAAATAGAGGCTCAACTGAAAATAAGAACATGAAAAAGAGACTATTAAATTTATAAAACACTCAAGTGGAATTTTGTATCAAAAATTATAAAATTAAAAGAATAAAAAGAGATTAATTTAAAATAAATCACAAATACAGATCAAATCAGTGAAAGGGGTATAGACTCAAAGAATATGATACTAAGAAAATATGAAATGATTTGGAAAAAAATTAAGAGACATAAAAGTAGAGAAAAATGGAAAAAGTCACACTAAATGAGGTAATGACCAAGGAGTTCCAGAATTGCTGAAAGACATCTATCCTCAGATTCTGGAAGGCCAACAAGTCTAAAGTGGGATACATAAAAATTATACACGTCATAACCAGCTTCAGAACACCAAAGAACAAAGGAAGATTTTAAAAGCAGCCAAAGAGAAATAGCAAATTACCTATGCAGGTATAACAATTAGACAGACAGTTGACTTGCCATAAATAAATGGAATCCAGAAAATAACAGAGTAAAATCTTCAATGGTGTCAGAAAAATCTTTGACAATGTAGACTCACAGTTCAGAGAAACTATTTTCCAAGGACAAGAGCAAAATACAAATACTTTCAGACAAAGAAAAACTGAGAAATCTTCACTAAAGGAAAGTCTAAAAAATATACTTCAAATAAATAGATAAGGTGGAAGTTCTAATAAGAAGGAACAGTGAAAAATAGTGGTAAATATGTGAGCAAATCTAATATAATATTAATTTATAATACAGTAATAACAGTATCTAATTCTTGGAATAATAGAGCAAAAATACCTATAGCATTGATTAAAAATCTGATGGCTCATGGTAATTAAAATAATCTAATATACTTGTATTTTAGGAGGAAGTTAAAAATATTAACATGCCTCTGTGTGTGTGTGTGTGTGTGTGTGTGTGTGTGTGAGTACTCATTTGCTCTGAGAGATATGTTAATTGTATTCGTTTTAATAGTATATTTTATTTTTGTTCTGTGTCTTGTTTTTTTCTTTTAGCATCAATAAAATTTCCAAGTTTTAATAAAAATATCAAGTTACATGCTTTGATAAACTCAGAAATTTCCAATAAACATCCTATAGAGTTTACAGTAAAAGTAGTACTGTTGAACAAATAGAATGTATGCATATAAAACTTATGAGCAAATACCCTCAATTTAGGCATGCACAGCTACCCTAAGACAATCTGACTTATGGAATATCTTTGATAATATATTAAAAAATTTATAGCTTCTCAAACTTCTATGGTGAATGACACCCAATCTCACCTTAAGAAAGAGGTTGTTCACAATCTGTCCTGTGCAGAAAATGTTGATACACTGGAAAAAAGAAAGCCCAATATTACTAATACAATCCTCTTGTTTATTATTTATTGAAGTTAAAAAAATTATTCTAGATAATTTGTTATTCCCATGCAATCATATTATATTCATATTTACTAGTTTTCTAAATTGAGAGAAAAATATAGAATAAACACTTTAATATAATGCTTTAATATATATATTGCACAGAACAATTCTTTATATTAAGTTAAATTATTCATTAAAAGTAGTCAAATTAAATGTTTGAAGTATATATTATATAATATAAAGATATACACATATATTTTAACATTATCATATTACTATAACTTTCTTTGTATCTCTATATCCAAAAAATTCCTTTTGAAATCTTTCATTAGAAACTCTACTGGTATCAATATACTCCTTGAATAATAATTATTATTATTTTTTTTTGCGGTACGCGGGCCTCTCACTGTTGTGGCCTCTCCTGTTGCGGAGCACAGGCTCCGGACGCACAGGCTCAGTGGCCATGGCTCACGGGCCCAGCCACTCCACGGCATGTGGGATCTTCCCAGACTGGGGCACGAACCCGTATCCCCTGCATCGGCAGGTGGACTCTCAACCACTGCGCCACCAGGGGAGCCCCTAATTAATATTTTTACTTTAATTTATAACTTAATTAAATTTATAATTTAATTTTTAATTTATAAATTTATGTTTTGGCAGTAGTTTAAGAAGCTAAAAATTCTCAAAGGCATAGAATTTTATGTGTTCATCTCTTCAGTTTAGAGAGTTTTATTAGCTTGTAACAGAAGTTCTGGATTAAGCAGTACATTGGGTTGATCAACATGAGCTTGTCTTTTTTATGATAAAAAATGATCAAATTAGTAATTTCATATGGCTCAAGTGTAGATAATTAACTGGCTCACACAACTTAAAAATCTACAGGTAGACCTGGTATGTTTTCAACATTCTGCCTTATGAGGTTGGTTTCATCCTAAGGCTCCCCTTGTGGTATTAAGATAAATGCCACCAGCACTTAGGACAACATCCTTCCTCCTTCTTCTCAGGTAGAAAGAGGGGATATTTACTTAACAATGTTCCCCCCCCAAAAAATCCTGAGATGTACTCTGGACTTGCAAAATTCAGCCCATAACACTGGCTTAGCTGTGTTATATAAATCCCACCTCTGAAGCCAGAGGAGGAGTCAGTCTCCACAAAACCATACGGATCCCCAAACTAAGGTCTGGCATAACAGAAACGGGGATGGGAGAAAGATGCCATTAATGCAATGGAAATCATTCACTATTTTGTCTCGAAATTTTTTTAATGTACTAATAATGAGTCTAGCTAAAGTAGGAAAAATGAGTCCTGGCATAATTCCTGGGATTTCTGGATGACTGATATTTACCATTTTGGCTCTTTTATTTTTCTTTTTGAGAGGAGAGGATTTCTTTAAAATCCTGTGTCTTTGATTCAGGGTTTTACAAGTAAGAATGATTTAGTATTTACCCATTATATAGATGTACGAGATCTTAAGGTGAAGAACAAAAGCAAAATCCTATTTGGCTGTGATCATGTGTGAACTCCAAATGGGCAGGGGAAAACTGTTTCCAATCAAATGGGATGTCGCTGAAAAAGTGCATGGGCTAGTTTGTTCCATGTTTATCCAAGTTATTGATTTTTCCATAATATATAAAGTCTTACAACATTAAAGAGATTGTTCCTGCTACAACATTATGAATTCATTGCTTGGAACACAGTTTGCTATTGAATGTCTGCCAGATTTTGTTAACAAAGGTATTCAGAAGAAAACTGTGCAGCTATAACACAATGAATACATGAAGTCTCTAATAATGTCTTTAAAGTCATGTGCTTATTCTTTAAGCAAAGATAGTTTGAGGAATAAATGCATTGTTATTTTGCACTATTTTTCTCTGCTAGGCTTAAAAGTACTATTTATATTTTAAATATTTAGTGCTTCTCTGGACTATTTAGGTACTTCTGAGGAACAAATAATGTTATTTTCTGAAGTTTAATGCTATATAAAAATTTATTGTTTTACACAATGGTAAACTGTGAAAATTCATATGCTCTTGAGGCACAGATTTCATCTCCACTTAGGTGTGTTGTGGTCAGCTTCTGGGGTCAAAAATACCCTCACTAGGATTTCTGTAATTTTCTTCTATTTTTTTCTATCTTTTGTAGCTTTCAGATATAGCAAGAACAGTTGAAATGGAAGATTGATATTTTAAAATGGTAAGAGTCATTTTACAATTTTCATTTCAAATAAATTCATTTCTCAGTATGGAGCTATTATTATTACAGCTAATTGGTTATACCTTAGTACAGAGAAGGTGGCACCTACAATTATTAGAGTGGGGCAGAAATGAGGTAGGACTTAAGAGAGTCTAGCTACAGATTCCAAAAAATTTGGTATGCAGAAGGCTGTAGTAACAATGAGTTTAATTCTGTGCAAGCTGGTACTTAGCTACTGCAGGATGTTTGGGCTATGGAGTTTGTTTTCAAACTTATGAATAGACTGTATTGATAAAGGCATTCCAGACACTAGAGGTGGTGTTCAGATGATCAGGCAACAATGAAAAACTGTTGGGTTTGAGAATATAATAATATCCTTCAAGACGAGGTGTTTCGTAATGGACCTAAGTCTTGAGTCTTTTTACTTACTAGCGATGTGACTTTAACCATACTTCAAGATATGTTTTAACAAAAGATCTGATTTTTTTACAGTGTGTTGATGAATTTTCTAAAAGGCTGATTAACAAAATGGAATCTGCTGATTTGTCCTTGTATGTATATCATCAACTGGAGACTTCAACATACACTGTAAACACGGGATCTTAGGAACCCATTAGTGGCTTATAAGGATTGCATTTGGATTTTGTATAATTGTGCATATATACTGAAGAAAAATATCAGGGGTGTACCTGAGAAGAGATGCATGAAACAAGATATTCAATTAAGTAAAGGGTAATTAAGCAAAAATAAATTTCTCTGATCGTATAGTCATATACTTTCTTTTAATAAACATTTTAATATAAAAACAAATTTATTAGTATAAGAATTTATTCCATTTAGATAGAGAAATAAAGCATATAAAAAAAGTATGTTTTATTTTTCTAGTTATTAATATTTAGCATGTTAAATGGCATTTTCAGTATGTCTTAAATTCTAATAGATATGATTTAGATGTATTTAGTTTCATTTTTGGGTGTCTTCCTTTCTGTTCTTTAGCATGAGTAAAAACATTGTGAATTATGCTACAAATAATGTTAGCATAAAAAATATTAAAGAATTTAAAAAATAATTGGTTAATAAAGTTATTTTATTATTTTCAGCAAATTTCCAATATCTAAACTTTAAATATTCAAATATTTAACATTATAGATACTTAAATTTATATTATATAAATATATGTTATAAATACATATAATTATTCAGGTTGCCATAATAAGAGAATGATAAATTTCTATGATCCTTAAATTTTATAAATGTAAACTTTGTTTCTGTATAAAATGAAAATATATGTTGAAAAGAATCTCAGGGTAATGGTAATTGACTAAGCATTCTACAAAGAAATAGTAAACCTAAAAGTAATTATACATTTTTAAAGATCATGGAAGGATTTTCAAGATAATAAATCTCAGCAAGTGAAAAATATCTGTAACAATTACTTTCTGAAGAATACAGAGCCATTCTTTGATGATGTATATTTGAATACACATTCACTACATCCCTAATTTTTGGATAAATGAATTGCTTTAATCACATAAATGTCAACTATTATTATATTGTATGTTAAATAATATGAAATGTGTACTTTCTGTATTATTCTCAAGCAATTTCCTTCATGAACACATGAGCAGCTTCAAGAATCAAATCGACCACACTACATCACTCAGTGAAATTTACAGCAGACAAGGAACACAAAACATGGGAGAAAATGAAAGAGAGAAGAATTACCTTTCTCAAAAAAAGTCTATGCTCATCTGAATCTTAAATCATGTATTCTCTTCCCTTCATATCATTCTTGATGGGACGCTTGCAGAAAAAAAAAAAAAGGGATTAAACTGACTGTGCTTCACTGTCAAGAGAAACCTATGGTCAGGGATATACCTAATTCCTAAAGCTTTCATCATTAATATTTTATGAGTCTCACTGATCTGTCCTATCTAGAAGAAAAATTTATCTTTCATTTGTGCAAGCACTACCTGCTGAGTAATAGATTTCTTCTCTGTAAATTGAGTGGTGAAATGCAAAAGGCAGCAAAGGTAAGAAGAGGCAAATTTTTCTTTTACTGGAGTCTGGCTGCACTTTTCTGGAGTTGCAGAGTCAACCAAGCAAAGTGAAAGATCCTTGGGGAACTAGGAAGTGTCATTTCCGTTCTAACATACTTTGGCCTACACATGTTACTGCCCACATGTTTAACCGACTTGTAAATGAGATGATTAGCTACAGTGACTTTTTTTAACTTAAATATTTACAAGTAAGTTTGGTGCCTACAATGTTGGAAAATCACTAGCTCAACCTTGAAAATTTCCTTCATTGTAGATGAAGTAACAAAAAGGCAAATTAATGGTCTTTGAACACTTCAAACTGAAAAAGTAGGATATTTTGCCCCTTGGTTGAGCATGGCTTGCCTTAGCTGAACTAAGGAGGCCATTTAAGTAGGCTAAGAAGCCAACTAAGTAGAGTCATCTGTGACACTGGAGCTGACTATTCCCTGGGCAGTGTTCATCCACAGAAAAGTGAAGTAGAGGAAGAGGGTCCAGGATCCCCTTTCACAGTCAAAAAGATATTGGGTGTCCATTTATTAAGTCCACCTGAGATAGGCTGGCACCTGGGACCCTTTGCTGCAATGCTGCAATGCTTGCACCTGGACACACCTCTCCTTGAGCAACAAAATACAAAGAAACTATATGGGACTAAAAATAACTGCATGCATGCGCAGTTGGGGCAAATTCTGGACAAGAGATACAAAAAGACCAAAAAAACCCCAACTGCCACTTCTGAAGAGCTGGGAGCAAAAACAGGGGGTCTGGAGCACGGTACTGCTCATGCCCCCTGAACTCAACACCACCAGAGGGGTGAGCAAAACACCTAAGCCACCCCTCTGGCCTGAGCGCTGGACACACCCCTACCCTCACCCCATATAAGGAACCAGCTTGTCCCCATCAGGGAGCAAACAAGCAAGGGAACCTATTACTTGTTCTTGCTCCCCCCACCTGCTGCAGCAGAGGCCCCAATAAAGCCTTGCCTGAATTTCATGTCTGGCCTCTAGTAAATTTCTATTGGTTGGGGAAGGCCAAGAACCTTGGTCAGTATCATACCTAGACCACAGGTGCATCTAGTTGCACAGGAAGTAGAGTGTGATTCCCACATGTGGTTGAAAATATAGCTTCTGGATAAATGTATTTAGTGTAAAATCAGAAAAAAATATTCTGGTTTCAAATGAGTATTTTTCTTTGCTAGAGAACATAGAATTCAAAACTATATGAAAAAATTGTTTCTTTTCTTCAGAGCTGTTATCTCAATTTTTAATTATATATTAACTAGTTTAATTAGTTAACATCTTTCTAATCTCTTAGAACATAAATCGGATGCTGTTTATTTTGGTGCACAATTGTATCCCCAGAGTCTTGTACACCATTGGCAAGCAGTAGGTATTCAACCAGTTTTTGGTAAAAAATGTGCATATTTTAAATTTTCATCAATGTCTACTAACATGTTCTATATAATAATAATGTTTGTGGTAAGACTGATGATTTATTCAAACTACAGCTACTGATCATAAATTTACATAAAGCATTGTGTTAGAAATGGGGTGATACTAGAATGTTTAAGATTAATTCCTGGGCCTCAAAGAGTTGACCATCTAGTTGAGAGAATAAGTATATGTGTGGAGATTATATAAAATGTGAAATACTAAGTGACAAGAGAACATATTAGTTGTAATTGTACATAGGTATTAGATAAACAGAAATGAAAGGACATCTTGATAAGGAGAACTACATGAGTAAATACATTGGAATCAAAGGAATATAAATCACAAACCATAAATTATGTTGCTAAGAATGATATAGCTTAGAACAACTGACAAGAGAACACTACCCCTGTCTATAAGAACCATCTAAACCCACTTCTTTCATTGATTTGTGTATTTAATTGTTGTAGTAGAAACACACATGATTCCCATGAACTGAAAGGATCTACATTCGACACTCACTAATATAATATTACCAGAACTACATGAATATTTCTTTTCTCACACTCCAGCTGGCTGCTGTATCCTTTCAAACTTATTAAATCTTTGCCAACTTAAAATGTTTGGGGGTCGAGGGGGAATGGCCTCTTGTTTTCATTTGATCTTTACTTGGGATTTATGTATCTTTTCATATCTTTATTCTTTCTTCTCTAAACATCAGTGCTTTTCTCATTCCTCCTTCTCTAATTTGTTTGCTGAAATCCTGGGTATCCTCACCCAGCTAGACAAATGGAGTAAAGTAGATAATAATTTTTAGAGAAAGGTAGCCATTTGTAGATATTTCCTACTAAGCAAAATGGTTGTTAGTTGCTGCTTATCAATGCGTTTGCTATACTAGTCACTAGTTTCAACAAATATTTTCTTTTTCTTTAAAATTTTCTCAGGCATATTTCTGGAAATTTTAAATTAATTCAGAACTCATTTAAGACTTTGTTTTGGCAATAACTCACTAGTTCTGTTATTCTATATCTATTCTTAAAATTGATGTCAATTTGTGAAAACTATTATTTTAACCAAAAAAGTATGCAGTATATGAAATGAGTAATCAATTTTAAAAATAATATAAAAATTCAAAGTTAAATAAGAAAATACAACATGTTACATACCCTGAGAAAACCATAATTCAAAAAGAGTCATGTACCACAATGTTAATTGCAGCTCCGTTTAAAATGGCCAGGATATGGAAGCAACCTAAGTGTCCATCGACAGATGAATGGATAAAGAGGATGTGGCACATATATACAATGGAATATTACTCAGCCATAAAAAGAAACAAAATTGAGTTATTTGTAGTGAGGTGGATGGACCTAGAGTCTGTAACACAGAGTGAAGTAAGTCAGAAAGAAAAAAACAAATATCATATGCTAACACATGTATATGGAATCTGAAAAAAAAAAAAAGGTTCTGAATAACCTAGGGGAAGGACAGGAATAAAGATGCAGATGTAGAGAATGGACTTGAGGACACAGGGAGGGGGAAGGGTAAGCTGGGAAGAAGTGAGAGAGTGGCATGGACATATATATACTACCAAATGTAAAATAGATAGCTAGTGGGAAGCAGCCACATAGTACAGGGAGATCAGCTCGGTGCTTTGTGACCACCTAGAGGGGTGGGATAGGGAGGGTGGGAGGGAGACACAAGAGGGAGGAGATATGGGGATATATGTATATGTACAGCTGATTCACTTCATTATAAAGCAGAAACCAACACACCATTGTAAAGCAATTATACTCCAATAAGGATGTTAAAAAAAAAAAGAAAATACATGTTAAGATGGGGAAAAATTTCGAGATTTCCTTGATTTTCAAACTGAAGTACTTTTCTTCAAAGCTAATATCAAACTAATTAAATTTATATCATTTTATTAAAAAATAGAATGTCCTATAAAGAAGATGTGGTACATATATACAATGGAATATTACCCAGCCATAAAAAAGAATGGAAAAACCCCAAAGTTAGCAGAAGGAAAGAAATCATAAAGGTCAGATCAGAAATAAGTGAAAAAGAAATGAAGGAAACGATATCAAAGATCAATAAAACTAAAATCTGGTTCTTTGAGAAGATAAACAAAATTGTTAAACCATTAACCAGACTCATCAAGAAAAAAGGAAGACCCAAATCAATAGAATTAGAAATGAAAAAGGAGAAGTAACAACTGACACTGCAGAAATACAAAGGATCATGAGAGAATACTATAAGTAACTCTATGCCAATAAAATGGACAAGCTGGAAGAAATGGACAAATTCTTAGAAATGCACAACCTGTGAGACAGAACCAGGAAGAAATAGAAAATATCAACAGACCAATCACAAGCACTGAAATTGAAACTGTGATTAAAAATCTTCCAGCAAACAAAAGCCCAGGACCAGATGGCTTCACAGGTGAATTCTATCAAACATTAGGAGAAGAGCTAACACCTATCCTTCTTAGGCTCTTCCAAAATATAGCAGAGGGAGGAACACTCCCAAACTCATCTACAAGGCCACCATCACCCTGATACCAAAACCAGACAAAGATGTCACAAAGAAAGAAAACTACAGGTCAATATCACTGATGAACATAGATGCAAAAATCCTCAACAAAATACTAGCAAACAGAATCCAACAGCACATTAAAAGTATCATACACCATGATCAAGTGGGGTTTATCCCAGGAATGCAAGGATTCTTCAATATAAGCAAATTAATCAATGTGATATACCATATTAACAAATTGAAGGAGAAAAACCATATGATCACCTCAATCGATGCAGAGAAAGCTTTCAACAAAATTCAACACCCATTTATGATAAAAACCCTGCAGAAAGTAGGCATAGAGGGAACTTTCCTCAACATAATAAAGGCCATATATGACAAAGCCACAGGCAACATTGTCCTCAATGGTGAAAAACTGAAACCACTTCCACTAAGATCAGGAACAAGACAAGGTTGCCCACTTTCACCACTATTATTCAACATAGTTTTGGAAGTTTTAGCCACAGCAATCAGAGAAGAAAAGGAAATAAAAGGAATCCAAATCGGAAAAGAAGAAGTAAAGCTGTCACTGTTTGCAGATGACATGATACTATACATAGACAATCCTAAAGATGCTACCAGGAAACTACTAGAGCTAAGCAATGAATTTGGTAAAGTAGCAGGATACAAAATTAATGCACAGAAATCTCTAGCATTCCTATACACTAATGATGAAAAATATGAATGTGAAATTAAGAAAACACTCCCATTTACCACTGCAACAAAAAGAATAAAATATCTAGGAATAAACCTACCTAAGGAGACAAAAGACCTGTATGCAGAAAATTATAAGACACTGAAGAAAGAAATTAAAGATGGTACAAGTAGATGGAGAGATATACCATGTTCTTGGATTGGAAGAATCAACATTGTGAAAATGACTCTACTACCCAAAGCAATCTACAGATTCATTGCAATCCCTATCAAACTACCACTGGCATTTTTCACAGAATTAGAACAAAAAAATTTCTCAATTTGTATGGAAATGCAAAAGACCCCGAATAGCCAAAGCAATCTTGAGAAAGAAAAACGGAGGTGGAGGAATCAGGCTCCCTGACTTCATACTATACTACAAAGCTACAGTAATCAAGACACTATGGTACTGGCACAAAAACAGAAAGATAGATCAATGGAACAGGATAGAAAGCCCAGAGATAAACCCACGCACATATGGTCACCTTATCTTTGATAAAGGAGGCAAGAATATACAGTGGAGAAAAGACAGCCTCTCCAATAAGTGGTGCTGGGAAAACTGGACAGGTACATGTAAAAGTATGAAATTAGAACACTCCCTAACACCATACACAAAAATAAACTCAAAATGGATTAAAGACCTAAATGTAAGGGCAGACACCATCAAACTCTTAGAGGAAAACATAGGCAGAACACTCTATGACATAAATCTCAGCAAGATCCTTTTTTACCCACCTCCTAGAGAAATGGAAATAAAAACAAAAATAAACAAATGCGACCTAATGAAACTTAAAAGCTTTTGCACAGCAAAGGAAACCATAAACAAGACCAAAAGACAACCCTCAGAATGGGAGAAAATATTTGCAAATGAAGCAACTGACAAAGGATTAATCTCCAAAATTTACAACCAGCTCATACAGCTCAATATCAAAAAAACAAACAACCCAATCCAAAAATGGGCAGAAGACCTAAATAGACATTTCTCCAAAGAAGATATACAGATTGCCAACAAACACATGAAAGAATGCTCAACATCATTAATCATTAGAGAAATGCAAACCAAAACTACAATGAGATATCATCTCACACTAGTCAGAATGGCCATCATCAAAAAATCTACAAACAATAAATGCTGGAGAGGGTGTGGAGAAAAGGAAACCCTCTTGCACTGTTGGTGGGAATGTAAATTGATACAGCCACTATGAAGAACAGTATGGAGGTTCCTTAAAAACTAAAAATAGAACTACCAGATGACCCAGCAATCCCACTACTGGGCATATACCCTGAGAAAACCTTAATTCAAAAAGAGTCATGTACCACAATGTTCGCTGCAGCTCTATTTACAATAGCCAGGACATGGAAGCAACCTAAGTGTCCATCAACAGATGAATGGATAAAGAAGATGTGGCACATATATACAATGGAATATTACTCAGCCATAAATAGAAACGAAATTGAGTTTATTTGTAGTGAGTTGGATGGACCTAGAGTCTGTCATACAGAGTGAAGTAAGTCAGAAAGAGAAAAACAAATACCATACACTAACACATATATATGGAATCTAAGGGAAAAAAAAGGTCATGAAGAACCTAGTGGCAAGATGGGAATAAAGATGCAGACCTACTAGAGAATGGACTTGAGGATATGGGGAGGGGGAAGGGCAAGCTGGGACAAAGTGAGAGAGTTGCATGGACATATATACACTACCAAATGTAAAATAGATAGCTAGTGGGAAGCAGCCACATAGCACAGGGAGATCAGCTCGGTGCTTTGTGACCACCTAGAGTGGTGGGATAGGGAGGGTTGGAGGGAGGGAGACGCAAGAGGGAAGAGATATGGGAACATATGTACATGTATAACTGATTCACTTTGTTATAAAGCAGAAACTAACTCACGACTGTAAAGCAATTACACTCCAATAAAGATGTTAAAAAAAAAAAAGAGAATGGAATAATCCCATTTGCATCAACATGGATGGACCTAGACATTATCATACTAAGTGAAGTAAGTCAGACAGAGAAAGACAAATATCCTATGATATCACTCATGTGGAATGTAAAAAAAAAAAAAAAAGATACAAATGAACTTATGTACAGAACAGAAACAGACCACAGAATTCAAAAACAAACGTATGGTTACCAGAGGGGAAACGTGGTGGGGTGGGTCAGATAAATTAGGAGTTAGGAGTTTGGGATTAACATTTACATGCTACTATATATTTATAAAATAAATAATCAACAAGGACCTACTGCATAGCACAGGGAACTCTACTCAATATTCTGTAATAACCTATATGAGAAAAAAATCTAAAAAAGAATGGATATATGTTTATGTATAACTGAATCACATTGCTGTACACCTGAAACTAACACAACATTGTAAATCAACTGTACTCCAATATAAAATAAAAATTAAATTAAAAAAATAGAATGTCATTTACATCCCCTAAACCTTGAAGATTCTCTAAATTTGCTAATTTCATAGTAACATATTTCTGAAACTATGTAAACTTTGTTCATATCCATGAATATTATTTGATGGCCTTTGTATAGATATAACCCACTGGTAATTCCCACATTCTACTCTTCTTTTATTCAAAACATCAGTTATCTGGATTTAGTTTTTAAACTTCCTCCCCTTTTTTCCTTTAACATCTCTATCATTTACACTAATACATGGCTTTTTTTTAGGGTCACATTTTACTACATAACAGAATTCTTTTGTTTCTTGCTTATTGATTCCTTTTTCTTGTTTTTTAACCACTTCACAATAATTACATCTTCTTTAAAGACTAGTGGAACTTTTTTTAAAAGATAAGTTGAAGGGGGCTTCCCTGGTGGCGCAATGGTTGGGAGTCCGCCTGCCGATGCAGGGGACATGGGTTCGAGCCCCGGTCCGGGAGGATCCCACGTGCTGTGGAGCGGCTGGGCCCATGGGCCATGGCCGCTGGGCCTGCGCGTCCGGAGCTTGTGCTCCGCGGTGGGAGAGGCCACAGCAGTGAGAGGCCCGCGTACAGCAAAAAAAAAAAAAAAAAAAAAAGATAAGTTGAAGTATAAAAACCGGTGATTTGGCTGCGTGTATTCCCCTAGTGACTCCTTTTTGTGTATCATCTTAAAGCCTTTAAAATGTGTGTAAAAAAATCCCAAGATGATGCGGACTTTCACAGTTTTTCAATTACTACTGAAAAACCAGGAATGTTAAATTCACAAATGCCAAAGAGTAATCATATAGTCAAGTTCAGGAGAAGGGCAGGGAGTTCATTGGTGAATCTGGGTTGGAGGAAAGGGGAATAACGTCTGTTCACTATTCTTTTGTGACACAATGGCACATAACAATGACATTGGGGGAAAGTTGTGGATTAAGGAAAACATTTTCCCACTGAAACTTTTGGAGCTCTCTTTTCCCCAGCATTCAGGCTCCAAGTAATGTTCCTGTTTGCACAGCAGCTACCCTTCTGGCTTTTCAGTATATCCCTAACTAAACGGTGTCTATTGTCTCTTCCAACCAATTAGATAAGTGAATCAGATAACTCTGCTGCCAAAATAATGTCTTAAATGCAGCTGCAGTCAGGCCACTCTACACTTTGATCCCTTTATTGTTTTCTCATTGTCTGTTTGGTTAAATAAATTTCTTTGCCATATATTTTATTCACACTGAGCATCTCATGCCCCAGCCACAGTGGACTACCTGCCGTTTTTCAAACACATTTCACATGAACTTTCAAGCTTCAGTGCTTTTGAACATATATTCCATCTTCCTAGAACAAAATCCTGATCAAATGTCACTTTTTTTAGAAGGTCTGTAACCTCTGCAGCAATGTTGGTCATCCTTTTCTTAAGACTATAATTAGAGGATGAACTACATGTTACTGCAATCTTTCTGTGAATGTCTGTATCTTCCCAATGCTGTAAACTCAAGGAGAGAAATTATATTATGTCATCTTTGTGTTTGGAATATAATAGATATTGAATAATGGCTAAATGACTAATATAATGAATTTATATGACATTTTCCCACTAACTGGAGCTTTTCAGGGAAAATAACACAAGATTTCTCTAGCAGACAGAATTTTGAATTCTATGCACTGCTATCTGAGGAGGTATTTTTGATTTGGCAGTTCTTTCTGGACCTCATAATAATAGATTAGCATAGGTTTACTTAAATTTAAGGGCTTTTAAAATCTGATTTTAACCTACATTGCCTCGCTTCTTTGCTTAGTCATTAACTAAACCTTTCCTTAGATAGATATTTTTATAAGAGAAAAAAAGGTTATAAATGAAAATCCACACTTAATTAACAATGGGTATTTTTTATATCTATACATTTTAGTTATTAATATGATGTTGGGGCCTAAATTATCTAGAAAATAATATCCCTTCAAATTAACTGACACATATAAATGCTATTATAAATCTGCTAGAAAGATAGTACAAAATAAAAAGCCTCATCAGAAAGATGACAGCTCTCTTTTGAATAGTTCTTTTGAGTAGTTTGTGTAAAGAGTATGAATGCCCCCCAAATCTATAAAAATATTTTGTATCATGACAAATAAAATATTCAAACTATTCTCATAACCTTTTTTAGCAAGAAAAATAAACTTAACAGTCTACTAATAGTGATAAATATTTTTCCCAGTAGTTTATGGCTTACAATTAAATTATACTTAAATATTTACAGTGTTTTAAATTTGAAAATGCTTCAAATATATTACTGTCATGGATTCTTAAAACAGTCTTATAAAGTAAGCTCAACAATTTTTGGTATTATCTTTATCTTTTATATTAGAAAACTGAGACCATGAGAGATTTGGTAACTTCCTCAAGGCAACATATACAACATGTCTTCTAGGTTTGAATTTAAATTAATCCATGATATATTATGGGGATAAATGTCTCTCTGACATTTTTTACTTGGTCTGTCCATGATTTTAATAAAAAGGTAAGAGTCTATTCAACTCTAACAGATATATCTAAATGTCTAATTTAATATTTTATTTATCTTTTAGATGTAAAAACCATATTCAATTTTCAAGTTTGCCTTCAAATTCTTCCCAATTCCAATTTCATTAGTGGACAGTCTTAAGTTTATACAAAGCATTTAGAGAGATACCCACATTTCTAGGAAAAGCATTGAATTTAAAGAATATAATATTTTACACAAACATTACATTCAATTCGTATGCCAGAGCATTCCATTTTCCTGGAAGATTGAACATCTCCCCTTAATGTTCACACTAGTGCCTCCTTTGTGTTCTATTCATCCCTTTGTTCACATTTTTTCACCCCTTTGCTGATTTCTTCTGCCTTCAGAAGGAACCATAGTTCTACTGACCAGCTGGGCTAAAACCAGTGTTTCTAGTTTCCATTCTGCTGGTTGAAAACAGCTGTCTCCTCTGTTCTCTTGTGGCTGCAGACAGTCCCTACCCACCCGAACCCTTCCCCGGGGATATATCCATTCTGGAAGGGCAGACATAGGATAGTTCAAGTGCCAGTGTGATGCAGCCTGTATAGCGGATAAAGGCTATTCTACCTAGACTGTGGTAGCCAGATACGTTTACTTTTCTGACACAAAACCAGTGTCAGAACACCGTGGTTCTGATTACCATGAACTAAAATGACAAAGATTCTGTCCTTTTGGTTCTTGCCTCTCTCACTTGACAAGAACTATGTCTTAAGAGTACCAGAGCATCAACCTCTGAACAGGAGTCTAACACTTGTGGAGTAAGCCATCACTCTCACACCATCTACCTTATGATGCATATCAGCATACTGAAACTGATCAGAGAAGTGGTAGACAGCAGTCTTACTCAGAATGGAAACAGAAATAAAGCAGGAAGCAAGAGAATGGACACAAAGCATTGTCTTTTGAAAACTTCTTTGCTCCCAATTTCCTAGAGGTAGAGAGGAAAACATGCAAATATAGCTATCAACTAAAACAGACCTACAGCTTCAGTTTTTCCAAAGGAAGTAGAGATCTCTGGAGATGACAAATCTATCTGAGGCTCAAGGCTTCTAATCCTCTTTTTTTGGATACACTGGGGGAGGCCTCTAGACAGATAGCCCTCTTTGAGGTTGTCATGTCACTCAAAGAATAAAGAATTGTTTTTCCCTAATAGTATTTTCCCAGAGGCGCCATATCTTTTTTTTTTTTTTTTTTTTTTTGCGGTACGCGGGCCTCTCACTGTTGTGGCCTCTCCCGTTGCGGAGCACAGGCTCCGGACGCACAGTCTCAGCGGCCATGGCTCACGGGCCCAGCCGCTCCGCGGCATGTGGGATCTTCCTGGACCAGGGCACGAACCCGTGTCCCCTGCATCAGCAGGTGGACTCTCAACGACTGCGCCACCAGGGAAGCCCTGTTTTGTTTTTTTTTAATGAATAAAAATTATTTAGGTAAAGTTCAGGAAACTTTCACAATTGTCTTATAAATTTTTAGGAAACATATATGGCTTATTAAAGTTTCAAAATGATCTATAATAGTTGTTTAACTCCTCACGTAAAATGTCTATTATAGCTTTTGTTATGATTGGCTATTTAATCATATCAGAATACAAAATTTACCAGTCTAGAGAGTCCAATTAAATTGGAAATAATTTGTTCAAATAATTTAAGACATCACTTTTAACTATGAAATTATATTCTAAGAATTATAATTTTATCAAGTCTCAAATTGACCTATTATCTAAAAACACTTAATTCATAGCCAGTAAAGGAAAAGAAAGAAGATGCAAAATGATAGAAACATTTCTTCCTCAGATTCTGGATCTTCAGAAAATTCATGTGAAGAATTCAGTCCAATAGGGGACTCCTTTGAGGAAATGACTGTAGGTAGTGAATTCTGGGTTTGAACAAGGCTGACAAGGGAATGTCTTAGTGGACAAACTTTTACCAGTGCTGGTGGGGCATGGGGCTGGCCAGCAAAATCCCCCTGTAGAAAGTAATCGGAGGTGGAAGGCAGTCTTCATATACTTCCTGGAGGAAGGTTAGGGGGAGGAAGGAGGACCTCCTCTCATCAGTTTCCCCCGTTGTTCATTCCTGCTATGGGCCTCCAACTTTGTGATGGTGTAGAGCAAGAGAGCTTGGGCCAGGTGCTTTGCTTTCAAGTAAAGAGATACATAGTGAAAATGCAAATTGCCAAAAGCATCTTTAGTATGCTAAAGTTCCACTGGACTTCATTTTTAAGGATACTGGATCGTCTGTTCCATGGGCAGAAGGCATGTAATAGATTATGAGTCCTGCTAGTCCAGGTTGATGATCAGAGATGAAAGCAGGAGTGAACTTTCTTGCCATATAGAGTAAGAGCAGGAGCAGAAGTGGAAGTGCTAGCTGGTCAACAGTGGACATGGATCCTAGACCCACAAGTCCTCTCAGCTAATGTCCCTTACTAGCAACTCAGAGGATTCCCTGGTCCTTTGGGCCTCCGCCAAACACCAAAATTGGATTGCCTCTCTAAAATTTCAAATTTAACATCCACTTCAGTTAATTTTGGTCTACTCTGTGTGTTCTTTGAAGTCATTGGCATTTCTCAGACCAACCTGTGCTATTGTCCACATATCATATATTTTTTTATAAGGGGCAACAATGCAGATTTTTTATTTTTTAATTGTCTTTTTGTTTTTTTATTTTTTAATTTTTGGGGGCTGAATGTGTCAAGTTTAATAACTATTAAGTAAAATAATGTATCTTAAATTCTTTTTTTTAATGTACCCTTTATTTTTTTATTTTCTCAACATCTTTATTGGAGTATAATTGCTTTACAATGGTGTGTTAGTTTCTGCTTTATAACAAAGTGAATTAGCTATACATATACATATATCCCCATATCTCCTCCCTCTTGCGTCTCCCTCCCACCCTCCCTATCCCACCCCTCTAGGTGGTCACAAAGCACTGAGCTGATCTCCCTGTGCTATGCGGCTGCTTCCCACTAGCTATCTATTTTACATTTGGTAGTGTATATATGTCCATGCTACTCTCTCACTTTGTGCCAGCTTACCCTTCCCCCTCCCCGTGTCATCAAGTCCATTCTCTACGTCTGCGTCTTTATTCCTGTCCTGCCCCTAGTTTCTTCAGAACCATCTTTTTTTTTTTAGATTCCATATATATGTGTTAGCATATGGTATTTGTTTTTCTCTTTCTGACTTCCTTCACTCTGTATGACAGACTCTAGGTCCATCCACCTCACTATAATTGTCCTTTTATTGAAGTATAGTTGATTTACAATATTATATTAGTTTCAGGTGTACAACATAGTGATCCAATATTTTTACGGAGTATACTCCATTTAAAGTTATTATAAAATATTGGCTATATTCTCTGTGCTGAACAATATACACTTGTAGCTTATTTATTTTATGGCTAGGAGTTTGTATCTCTTAATTCCCTACCCCTATTTTGCCCCTCCTCACTTCCTTCTCCCCAGTGGCAACCACTAGTTTGTTTTCTGTATCTATGAGTCTGTTTCTGTTGTGTTATAGTCACTGTTTGTTTTATTACAACGCAGATTTTTAAGAAACAAATTATTCTTTGTTCTTTTCTTTAAGTTTTAGTTTGATTTTTTGGTAGGTATTCTACTCTTTGGGGTTATGGTTCCTGTTTCTGTCTGCTTTGCAACATCATTATTCCTCTCTCTAAGCCATTCTTTCCCACTACAGTTAGTTTACCGGGGAAGTCATTTCTGTTGTTGTTGTGTGTTAGTTAATTAGTTTGTTTTTTTCATTTATTGATGGTTCAGTCATTAATGCAAATTTCTGATGAAGCTTTTGAACCTCACTTTCAATCTCTGCATTTTCTGATTCCAAGGATTCGTTCTTGTTTTGCAGAGCTGTGACATAAACCATAATTATTTCTTTTATCTCCTCCAGTTTATATATATATATGTGTGTGTGTATATATATATATATATATATATATATATATATATATATATATACAC
Source organism: Delphinapterus leucas (assembly GCF_059928025.1). Lineage (NCBI taxonomy): Eukaryota > Metazoa > Chordata > Mammalia > Artiodactyla > Monodontidae > Delphinapterus > Delphinapterus leucas. Next base: position 69,248,539 of record NC_143139.1, read on the forward strand.
ATATAAATTTATACACACACACACTCCCAGGAAAAGCCTGCTCCTTCTTCTGTCTGTTTGGCCTGAGCCAATCTAATCTGTAGTTGAGCTGGGTATCTGGGATTTGTGGATTATTGAAGTATTCTTTTTACTATTTTAGCTTTCCATTCCTCTGACAATCTCTCTCCAGTTTGCTACCCTGCCCCCAACCAGTTATAGCTGTACAGTGGATGAAAGGCCTGTAGGCCTTGAGTGAGCTTTCTTAGCTCTCCTCCCTTGCCCCAATCTTTGTTAGGCCATGGCCCTGCAGTTGGTGAAGCTCCTCTGTGGTCAGTGCTACAGAACTGATTTTTGATGGAGATGATTTGGAATTCTAATTCATTTCTCCAACCCACCTGTGACCATTAATAGCTTGTTAAAAATTGTACTAGTTCCTCCTCATTTTTGTCTAATGCAGACAGTTTCCTTCTGCTGCAGTACCCTTAGGGATGAAAAAAATCATGAGATTCTTCTGCTCTGGGAAAGGCCCTTCCTTTTCTGGAATTTGGTCATTTAATTTTGTATCTTCAGTTCTCTGAGGAGTTAAAAACATATGACTTTTTAGCTTATCTGGCTTATCCTCAAGTATTCTTTTAATAAGCAACTCCTCATAAAGTCTTTTTCTTGGTTAGGACAACTCTACCTACAAAAATATTGATTCAAGTCAAAGATGAGATAATATCGATGTACTTCTCAAATATTTAAACCACCATCAATGCTGATCCTTCCACAAGTGACTGGGTCAATAACAGCACTCCAAATTATTAAATAATCAGAGCATATGTATGAGTCTTAGATTTTACTTAGTCTATTTATCTAAAACCTAATATCTGTAAAGTGGAAAAGTCTCCAATCTTAATATTCCACATATAATATAGCACTGAGGGGAAAGTGAACAGTGTAAGCTATGGGAGGGTAAGTAAACAGATGAATCTGTACCATATTCTCATTCCTAACTGATGTCTACTCTATTTTTCCAGTCCTTGAGGCCACTTAGAGTTCAACTTCATCTTACAATCAATATCCAATTCATCAGGAAATCCTGCTGGTCCCCATCTTTAATATTTATCCGTAATATAACCATGCCTCACTAAAACTACTGCTATCACCTTGGTTCAAGTTACTATGATTTCTTACCCAGATTTAACTAATATGGTTTTAACTCATCTCCATTCTTCCACTCTTGCAACCTTGCCTCCTTGCCCACCCCCAACCTACCTTAACTAGACTAACTAGAGGAACCTTATTAAAATAAAAATCAGATAACCTCATTTCTCTACACAAACCTTACACTATCTCCTCATTTCTTTTGAAATGAATGCCAGTTACAATGATCTAAAAAGGTCCTCGTTGGTTTCCTATTCCTGCCCTCTTCTTTCAGCAACAGCCATACTGCCTTCCTTGTTCTTTGCACATGCTGTGAGCCTCCTGATGTAGGGGGACTTCGCACTCGATGTTCCAATTTTCTTTTTAAAATCTCTCCCCCTAAATATTCCCATAGGTCTAACACTTACCCTCCTTCAAATCACTGTTCAGACATAGCCTTCTCAATGAGGTCTACCTTAACCATTAAACTCCAAGTTTCTTCCTCCAAACAGGCATTCTAAAACCCCTCACCTTGTCCTATATTTTAAAAATATTCTATAGCATTTATGACCTTCTAATATACTATATAACTTCCTTGTTTATTTTTTATTATATGTTCTCTCAGACTAGATTGCAAACTTTACAAGAACAGAATTTTTTCTCTGATAGTTTGAAAGTATTTGATAAATAATAGATATAGTAAATATATGTTGAAAGAATGAATCTAAATGAGGGAAAAAGCTAGTCAACCAGTCTATTTCTTGTGTGTAGGTTCAATCAAAATATTTACCAACAGATATTTTTTCCCCAAATTTAAACTTTAGTTTAAGTTGATGGTTTTTAGTTAAAATTTCCTTAATAATATTTATTTGTAAAAATAGCAATATAGTTTTTAAAGGTTATAGTGCCCTCTCTATAACCTTTATATAGAGAGGTCTATATATATAGACTGTCTTCTATAGTCCTACAGGAAACCAGGGCTCAGAAGGAAGACCTCACAAGACAGAAGAGGTTTAATCAGAAAAATATAGGATTGAGTAGCACTGTTTTTTTTTCTCCGAAGAGGAGATTCATGTCACTCCAGTGACGTGAATAGGTGCAACTCTTTGACTGACAAGAATAGCAATTGTATATTGATATCTAGTCAAATCCTGGCATGGAGATGGTACTTGATAAATATCTTCTCAAATGAATGGGATTAGGAGGGATTCACTCAAGGCAATAAAAGAGCACAGATACAACCTTACTGTCTCATAATTGTAAAGGACCCAAGAGACTATCTATCCTATTACCCCATTTAAGAATTTTGCCTAAGTATAACCAACAACAAGGAAAAGGTGAGGAAATCATAGCTAACTTGCTGAGAGGTCAGGTAGCTGTTTCAAATGCTAGACCACGAAAGAAAAAGGAAAAGGTTAAACCCTGACTAAAGAGTGGTACATTCAGCCGTCTCCTCTTGAAAATATCTAAGGATATGCAATGGTCATCTTTAGATATCACTGTATAGCATGGTCTTGTCTGATGGGAGGACGGGGTTTGAAATGAGGGTTAGAATATAAAGGCAGCAAGAAATTTCCCTAGAAAATTTACCCTGAAAAAAATTCCTATTTACTCATATGTTACATATATATTGTATGTTACAATAACATGCATGGGAAATGGACAATGTACATATGCAAAACATGTAAAGATATATATATATATATATAATATGTGCTATAATTACAATCATACTTTTGTATCTTTAAACACTAGAAATGTTTAAACATTGAGAATAAAGTGAAATAGTGATTATTGAGGGCAGGTTCTCCCTTTGGGCGTGTGTTCATTGAATGAAATGGCTAAGCCATTAGCTGGTTTGCACGCACACTCTCTCTCTCTCCTTCTCTCCTCCCCCTTTCTTTCTCTCCATTTTCCTTTTTAAATTTCTAGTTGATCTACCCCTTTCCCACAGTTCTTCCTGCTGTGCTGTCAGTTCTGTTACACTGGGTGGGCATAGCTAAGGCCCTCCATGCCTTGAGCCTTAGATAAGGCTTCTCCTCTAAGCTTCCAGATACGCCTTTACCAGGAGTGACTCGCAGTGCCAATACCATGCCACTGTTTGAGTCCTGTTTTGTCAGATGCTATTGACAAGGCATATCTTCTTTATCAGGGTGTGACCTGCATTTCTCCTCTCTCTACTCTCTAATCTTTTTATCCGCATTTATATTTTTGTCCTTTTGCCACCTGCTATATTTAAGTATTCTGGTTTTAACTAAAGTGACTGCTTTGTCTTGTTCAACCCTACTCCTTTCCTTTGGCTGGGAAAGCAGTTTTACTCACTGTTATGGGTAATTCATTTGGGTTAATTTACCCCCTAGTAACTGACTCAGACTTCTATCACACATTCATGTTTTGTTTGTTTGTTTTTTTAAGTTTCCTTTATATTTTCTGCTTTTTATTTTACTTTGATTACCAGGGGAAATAGGCAACATATATTTGCCTGATCAAATAGAACATTTAAAAATATTTGGAAATATATGAAGTGCTATTAAAGCAGCAGCAGAAAGAGCTTAAAGATAATCCCATCTGACTATGCCTCAATATGGTTATAAAAACCGGTCAGTGAACACAGATATGCACACACGCTTCAAATGTACCATGCATTCAATCGGAATCAAGACATTGCAACCAGAGTTCATGTTACTGCTGTAATAATGGCAGATGGTCGTAGTTGTATATTCTACTCAAAATTAGTAGGTGTGGAGAAAAAGAGACGTTTATTAACTGGAGGGAGGACATATTCAAATAAATACGTTGCCCCATAAAGTGCCCCAATGTGAGTATGATTTAAAACATAATTATGGTTTTCCATTACTGTAAAAATTTTTGGGTAACAAAATTAAAGTGTTTAATTTTTAGAATAGGCTCATGCTCTCAGCATGGAAATATCTGTGTATTTTTAAAATAAATTACATATGAAATAAAGCTGTAAATTGTGGATATATTCTAGGCATTCAACTTAAGGTAAATTAAAAAATTAAAAGTAAATGACATTTAGTTGATGTAAATAGAAATCACTATTGTTTCTCTGTTATTCAAGGGAATGTGGACAGAAGGAGTGTGTTTTGTAATGCAAGATAGTTTTAGTACACTACATTGGGGAAAATATATGTGGTTATTGTTGGTAAGAAAGCAATAATAGTGAAATATGAATAAAAAAATTTTTGAAAAGTTCCTAGATAATGGATTATGTTCCAAAAAACACATCCTAGTAACCTATAGATGTTAAAGAACAATATGTAATGAAATGGCTTTCATTGCCATTGATTTGTTGCCATGGTGACTTTTCGGGACGATGGGAAGGCAACATAGTCAAAGTGATTTAAATATGAGAGTCTGTGATCCAAACCAGAGATAAGTGGTCATTGGACAGAAATCAGGGGCCTTATTTTAATCTCCCAACATTCTATGTATCATAGCATTACATTTATTTTGATAGCTCTGTTTTTTGTCCACATAAATTTACAAATTCATCATGAATCCAGCTTTATGTAATATTCCAGAGAATAGTGTTCATCTAGCACAACTGATAACACTAGGGAACAAAGCCTGTTACAGCTCCTGGAGCACAGAATGTGTAATATCTGTTACAGGAATTGAATGAAATCTGGGGTGGCATCTCAGTGACATTTTGCACTATTGCTATGAATATAGCTTTTACATTGAGGCCTTGCTCAATTGTTCAGTTACAGAAAGGGCCAGAGAGATCATGTTGATTTCCAAAAGGAGAAAGAAAAAAAAAAAGAGATCTACACAGACAAGGCCAACTATCTTGAAATACCTCCTGTTGCCCTAAAACATAACATCACTGAGTGTGAGAGGCTATAGGCTCTGTCTCATGGGGCGTGGTAAAGAAGGTTAGACAACTGAGATCCTTGCTTAAAATCTTCATTTAAAAAAAAAAATTCTATATTGTGAAGGCTCCATGTCTCTAGAGAATGGAGACATTATATAGCTCATTACAGTTTATGCAGTATGCTGTCTAGGGACTCCATGCCCAGTTGGAGCTCTTAGTAGCAGAATCCTTCGCAGGCATTTTTTGGCAGAGAAAGTATTTCTGTTTAGATATGCTGTGAGTCATGCATAGATGCTTTATGAGAACCCTCTTTCAGAGGTGTCACGAAGTGGGCCACAGAACACAATAATAAAAAGAGCACTGGATGAGAACCAGAAAACGGTATTTCTAATTCTGGCAATGCCGTTAAACCAGCCATGCAACCTTAGGCCAGCCTCAGTTCCCTCATCTGCAAAATGAGGACTTTGGACTAAACCATCTCTTAAGGTCTTTTCATCTCTAAAATCCTATGATTCTTTTCAGCATTATTATGTGTCTTTATTTTCCCAGTGGGATGATTCCTTTGACCAACTGGAAATAAAAGTAAAAGTTTATACTGAAAAAGGGAATTGGTAGGCAACAACTCATTTGTCTTACTATATTTCTTCAGAGACATTCTGGAGCATGTGTTTGTCAAATACGGGGTTTTCTTAAGAGAGATTTCATACTAACACATATTAAGCACAGTTTAAGCATTTTCTGAAAAAAACAGAAAAAACCCCAGCACAGTCGTAAATGGTAAATTGTAAGTTTCACTACAAGATTATCAAAAGGCAAGTTTAAAATAAGGAGCAGACTATTACAAATGATATGAAATATATTTGAAATTCTTCTCCTTCCATAAAATACCCTTTTGGGGGGTTTGTTCATTATAAAAAATCAATGGTGTGGGAAAAAATGGGAGGGTGTTTACAAACCCAAAGTTAATTTGAATCTTTCAATAGCAAAATAATTCTAATATGTTTTATTGACTTTACTCTCCTGTTTTTTCTTATTTGTTTGTTTTTTGCACTCTAATCTTCTATTGACTGAATGTTTGTGTCCCCTCAAAATTCGTATGTTGAAACCTAACTCCCAATGTGATGATATTTAGAGATGGGGCCTTTGGGAGATGATTGGGTACTGAGAATGGAGCCCTCATGGATGGGATTAGTGCCCTTAAAAAGATACCTCCAGGGAGCTCCCTGGCTCCTTCTGCCACGTGAGAACAGTGAGAAGATGGACTTCTGTGAACCAGGAAGCAGGCATTCATGGGTCACCAAATATGCTGGCACTTTGATCTTGAATTCCCAGCCTCCAGAGCTGTGAGTAATAAATGTTTGTTGCTTAAGCCACTCAGTCTATAGTATCTTGTTATAGCAGTCTAAACTGGGACAGAAATTGGTACCTAGAAGTAGGGGTGCTGCTGTAACAAAGACCTAAAAATACGGAAGTGACTTTGGAACTGTGTAATAGGCAGAGCCTGAAAGAGTTTTGAGGTGCATGTTAGGGAAAAAAAGCCTACACTGCTGTGAATAGACCTTTACAGGTGATTATGGTGAGACCTCAGAAAGAAAAGTGGGGAGCTCAAGTGAAAGCCTCAGTCTTCTTAGAGACTAACAAAGTACTTGTGAATAGAATGTTGATGGAAATGTGGACAGTAAAGGCCATTTTGATGAGGTCTCAGATGGAAATGAGAAACATATATTGGACACTGGAGGAAAGGCAATCCTTGTTATAAAGTGGCAAAGAACTTGGCTGAATTGTGTTTGTTTCCTAATGTTTTGTGGAAGGTAAAACTTGTGAGCAATAACATTGGATATTCAGCTGAGGAAATTTCTAAGCAAAATGTCGAAGGAGTAGACTGGTTCCTCCTGACTACCTGTAGTAAATTGTAAGGAGAAAGAAATGACTTAAAGATCCAATTGTTGATATAAAAGGAAGCAGAACTTAAAGATTTGGTAAATTCAAAGAACTTCATTTCTTTGATGTCAGTTACTGGACCTCTATTGTGTTCCTTTGGTGGTGTCATGGTTCCCTGATTTCGTGATCTCTGCAGCCTTGTGTATGTGTCTGCGCATTTAAGGAAGCAGTCACTTCTTCCAGACTTTGTGGACTGACTTTGGTAAGAAAAGACTTCACCTGTGGATGGGGACACACTGGATGGTGCTGTGAACCTGGGTCTAGTGGTGTGGCATGCCAAGTGCAGGGGTATGTGGCAGCTCTCGGGCTGGGGGGGGGGGGCGGATATGATGTCTCCTTGGCTCAAGCGGTTGGGGCCCATGACATCACAACTGCATGATCCTTGGTGGTGAGAGCTGTGGGGGGGAAGGGGGTCCTCAGTGGCTGTACACCTGTATGCTGCTGGCTCTGACTCCTGTCACCAGCCTGCACTACTATACTTGAGCCTGCAGCTCGCCCCTGCAGCCACACAAGTGCATGCCTGGCAGACAGCCCAGGCACCAGCAACTCTTCATGTACGCACATTGGCCACAGTCAGGGTCACCATGCATGGACCTGCAACCAACCCCTGCCACCATGCAGGCACCTGCAGCCAAGCATGTGCATACTGTTGGCTCCAGCACCAATGCCACCTTGCCACTGAACCCAGAGGTACCACTGAGGACCCCGTGGCCTTTGCAGTCACTTCTTCTAGACTTTATGGATCCCAGTAAATTGTCTGTAACTAATAATAAATTAGTCTCTTCTTCATCTGAATTATTGCTTATATTTCTTTGTCTTCTCTGACTTAAAGCCTTAAAATTAATGCAGAATATTAGTAGCTATTGTGGGTAACTTTGTCTTATTCCTAATTTTATTGAGGGACTATTTAGATTTTTGCCAGTTCACGTAGTGTTTGCTGATGATATCTAATGAAAAATCTTGATTATGTCAAAAGAAATTTAGTACTAACATATATAAACCACAGCTTAGGCATCTTTAGGAAAAAGAGAAAAAAATGTTATAAATGTTAAATTGTAAGATTCAGTACACAATTCTCAGAGAGCCTAACATAAGTATCAGATTATTTAAAATGATGTGAAATATACTGATTCTTCCTTTTTTATTTATAGTCTGGGGAATTGTTGAAAAAATTCCTGAAATACTTTTTGTTGTTTTATTGCATTTTCATCCAAAGAAGTATAATCTAGCATCTCTATATTTGCAATACATTAAGTTTTATTTGTAGCCAGCTTCTTGTGTATGTTCCATAGGCACAACACAATAACATATAGACACAGTTGTGGATTTAAACTACATGTAGGGTCAATCAAACATGGTATGTGCATTTGTCTGTATTAGATTGAACTTTTTTTTTTTGAATTAAAATCTTTGATGTCCTTCCTCCCCCTATCCCCACCAGGTCATTAGATTGTCAATTTTCTCAGAAAAATGTTTTTAAAATCCAATTTCTAAGGAAGATGTTTGTCGATTTAACATTTATTTTCTTCTGTGCATTCCCAGAGTACTTTGGTTTACACATTTCTTGTCCTACTGATCATCTTGGTGGGTTGCACCATTTATCATAAAAATTATCCATCTGTTTACTGTTTAAGTTGTGGGAATTTTTTGTAGTTGATTTACAAATTGTGGTCTTTAAATGCTATCATATCTAATTAAAACTTGTAACCACTTATATGCCTATCACTTAATTTTAAATTACTTTTTGCTATTTCACTTTAGGTACGTTTCTCCTTAGCAAATTTTACTGTTATTATTTATTTATTCAAAATTGAGAGTCTTTATTATTGGATATCATATTAATCAACCCATTCCTTTTCATAAGTGACATATTTAATCTCATTTCTTTGATAACGTACATTTTATCTCATATTTAAAATGTACTATGAATTTACTGGTTTTTTCTTTCTTAGGAAAATATTGTATGGTTTATCAAGTTTTCTAAAGTTTTATTTATCTTTAAAAATATTACTGGGCTTCCCTGGTAGTGCAGTGGTTAAAAATCCACCTGCCAATGCAGGGGACACGGGTTCGAGCCCTGGTCTGGGAAGATCCCACAAGCCGCAGAGCAACTAAGCCCGTGCGCCACAACTACTGAGCCTGGGTGCCACAACTACTGAAGACCGCGCCTAGAGCCCCTACTCCACAACAAGAGAAGCCGCCACAGGGAGAAGCCAGTGCTCCACAATAAAGAGTAGCCCACGCTGGCCGCAACTAGAGAAAGCCTGTGTGCAGCAACAAAAACCCAATGCTGCCAAAAATAAATAAAAAATAAACAAATTTAAAAAAATATTACTGCTCACAGCCACAATATTATCAACTATTTGGGATTGACCAACATTTTGAATATATTCACTGATCATCACTATTTCTCATACACATTATTTTCCACCTTGAAATGTTTTTTCTTATTTAATTTTTATTTGAGTAGAGCAGATCTTCAACTAATTATCACATAGAAGATTCATGAATCATGTGTGCTATCTGAATTATTGAACGTTATATTGTGTTCACTCGTGCCCATAAATATAAATGACATATTGGTTGAGTGTAGGTTCTAGTTTTCTAGACTTTCTTCTCAAATGTCTGTAAATATTCTTCATTCTTTTCTAGATTCTAATATTGTGATGAGAATTCTAATACCAGCCTTTTTATTATCCTCCAGAGGAAAAGGTTTATTTCAAAGCTAACAAGTCCTTGGTGCCCTTCTAGACCGTTTAATAATGACAACTTAGAGTCTCTTAAAACCCCAAAGTCATCAATGTCTTTAGACTCTTCTTCCAGATCCATTAGTTAGATCATGTTTAACCTTGCTTTTTGAGAAAGGTGGGTAGGAGAAAAAATTAGCATATGTTTGGGCTGCCTTCCTAAACTATATTTTCCTAATCCCCATAGCCACACATGATTGTTTAATTTACTATTGGAGAACAAAAATTCAGAGGTAAACAAATTCATTTTGTTTTCTTGTTGCAGTGATTTATCTAAAAAGTTAAACATGTATTCCCCACTTTTCTCTTTCCTATAACATGTCACATAAAGTACCAAACCAAAGAAACAAACAATAAAAATATAAAAAACCAAAAGGAAAGGATTTAAAATAAGTTGAAGTGCTGAGATCAGGGAATATTCTAGTTCTTGATGCTTAAGCAGGAATATTTTATAAGAAAAAAAGTTGCCTCAGATGTTTTTAAAAAAGAGATTTATTAGGGAGGAAGGAACAAAAGCAGTAGCCTTGAATAACAGCTATTTCCTGAGTAGAATAAATGAGGCGAAAACACAAAACCTTGATGTATAATTGTCAAAATTTCTTAACATGAATATAGTGATGGGTTGTTAACCATTTTCCCTCCACTGGCTCCGGATATTAACATTACTTTGAGAATCCTCAGGATATTTTGTTTCATGTGAAGTATTAGAGCATCTCAAAATCCCTAGCCAAATGCAAAAGAAAGCAGAGCATAAAATGGCTCATCAGGCAGGAGGAATTTAAGTATGAATGACAATATCTACAGACTAGTAGACCTTGTGCTTGTCCTGAAATGGCTGGAAGTCTGAGGCAAATAATAAACAGCAAACACAAAGAAACTTGAGCTTGAAACTCATAGCTTTACAATTCCTCTCATTTTATGTGATTCCACTGAAAAGTGACTTAAATATAGAATTTCAGAAAAATAAAGAGATGTTCCTTGACACAAGGTATGTTTCTGGGTACCTGATAACTCAATAAGGAGCCTTGAAGGATATCATATCTTGAGGCTGCCACAGAAATTTCACATAATCTGAAAGTGCCTGCCTCTGGCATTCACCAGACACGCAAAGACATTATGAGAAGGAAGCTAGTCTTTCCTTTATCTAATAACAGCTCCCCAGAGAGGATCCCAAAGGCACTAAGCCATGCTCACTAGATTCACAGGAAGAACTAGAAATTGTTTTTCCTTTTCTTTTTTAACTCCATCCTTTGTAGCAAGAAGTAAGTATAGTTTTTTCTCGTTGCCCTGCAATAATGCTTGGCTCTCTGGTCTTCTCTGATATATGACAAGATGAAAATATTTACCAAAATGAAAAGGGACCTTTGTTTCTTTTTTCATTGCAGATCATATGTCTCTCAGATAACCACATAATCACCTCCTGCTCATGTAAAAAATCAGTGATCACAGGTTATGAAAAAGAATTTAACACTTGTCTTTTGGTGTGCAAGAGCAAATATCATGTTACTGCACACTCCACTATCAACATGTTTGATTAGGTAATAATGCCCATACAACTTGGAAGTAAGATGGAGATAAGTTATCATAACTTATTCTTTTATTTGTATTAAAACAAAGACCCAGAGAGTCTATGTGATTTAATTTCCCAAGATCATCATTATAACTAGTGATCAAAAATGCTAAGAAGGGATGTGAAAATATTATATTATTAACATTGGGGTTTTGTATATGTGGACCATGTGTGCTTGAGGAAAAATCTGGCACTAATTTGTATAGATTCATTTAAACTAAATTCTCAGTTAATTCTGTTTTTTAAGTTTCAGGTAGACTCTCCATCTTAACCTTCACCTTAACCATTCTTCTCAAGATTAGATCCATCTTCTCTTTATCATTATATTTAGTTTAACTGAATCTTTAGTGTCTCCAGTGTGTAGACATCCACAGAACTGTAACAGGAACACATTATCTAAGATACGTGTTATCGCTCCTTTAACTCAACATATAAAGCTATCCCTCCTGTCCCCCTCTACATCCCATCAAACCTTTGTCTGTATGTTCTCATCTACCACATAATGTCAGAGGAAAATGTCCTTCTTTCAAAGCTAACCCTGAGCTATTTTGTCCTTTCTTTATTACCTCACTTTTTCTATCATTAAATATCTTAAAATCTTACTAGTATGTCCCTTTCTACTGCCTCTTTATACTCTGTAATAGCAAAACTACAGTTCTTCTGTTTTTCAAACCTTCCTTTGGCTTTCTTGATTTTACACAAGAAACACTTTCTCTCTTCACACAGCATTCTATTAAATCATTTGACAGTATGTTTCCACAATCCCCTTTCCTCTGCAACTGGCTCCTGAAGTTTTTAATAGACAATACTTTCTCAATATCCATTTGGTAGAATTGACCACCCAGAAAACACAAAGATCTATTTAGAATTCTCATTGCTTCCCATTAATTATTTCTCTGGAGTTTAATATATGAAATCATGTAATACAAATTATACATAGCCCTTAATAACAAGGAAGTTACAGGATGTGGTTAATATCTAATAAAGGGCATTGCTTATATTATACTGCAAATAATTCTTGGTTTAAGAGACTGTACTGAGCACAGATCCCCAGTAGCACTGGATGCTCTTGAATACCATCTACCTCCTAAAGTTATTCTTCCCACAATTTCCAAAACACTATTCTCTTCTTGATGCTCCTATTATTTTATTACCTCTTTCTTTATTTTAGTAACTTCTCTCCATCCTCTGCCCCTTCATTTTGGCTGGTAAATGATTCTAGATTTTGTGCTTTTCCCTGCTCTCCTTATGCTGTGTCACTCTTATGTTGCATCATCTAGCATCTAGATGTAGATGATTTCTCTAGCTCCATGTCTATCATCTATGGATATCTCTATCATCATTTCACACAGGACATATTTTCAACTCTATTAAGATACCCTACAATATATCTCAACTGGATATTCCCTTTTTGAATGTACTCCTAGGGATACTTAAAATCACTTGAAATAATTTCTGCTGGTGTGTTCCTGAATATATATTTAATTTTTGTCACCTTACTTTTGATTTTGAAAGAATGTTTTTAAATTACTTTTTATAATAATGTACAATATTTACCTGGTTTCAAAGTCTTAGGTGACTATCCTAGTCCTTTAAACCTATTTCCTCTTATTCACGACCATTTTTAGAATTTTATATATAAGCAAATATATTATTTAAGAATGTTTATATTTTGTCCTAGATATTATCTATACACTAATGCTTTTATGAAAACTTCTAGTTTCTTCTTTGCTTTTTGGGGGGAGGGGAAGGGAAGACTATTTCCTATTTTTTCCTGCCTATGAACAATATTGAAATTAGCTAGTAATCTCTTTTCCCCTTCTCTCCATCTCTATACTATGGAATTTTAACTACTTCTAGTTAATTCCTGTAAGTCAAGCATTAAGCTTATTCTACTTTTCTTATACCCCCTGCCCCGTCCCCACACACAGAGTGTTGCAGTTTATTATGTGGATATTGGAAAGTGGTAAGGAGAAGTAGAACATATGTAAATTTTATAGAAAATAATTTGGCTAGAATTGGTCATTTCTCTGCCAGAAAATCTTCACATCGACTTTAGAATAACAATGCAACTGACATCATGCTGCAATATTGGGTACTAACATAATATGTGAATTATTTACTGTTTCCCACATCCCTTCTAGATCTTACTCTTTTCAATAACATAGTGCACAGAATTTGGTTACGTTTTTTAGTTTGTTTAATGGAAATAGCTGTGACACGGAGATACTGCATTTGCAAAATTGGAGGAAGATGTCTACAGAAATGCATACTGAAAGTTACAATAGGAATAAAAAGTGTATGTCTTTGACATTTTACTTGCCATGGATCCAGAAACTTCATTATACTTCTGTATGTAACTTATCAGAGATGGTATTTAATAAGGAAAGAAACTGGATAAGTGCGTTTCAGTACCTTTAAGTCACTTAAAATTAGCCTATTATTTTCATTATTAGGAGTAATTTCATGAGAAGTTTTATTCAAACCAGTTTCCACAACAATGGAACACCCCAGATACCTATTAAGTAAGAAATATTATCTACCTTGAACTGTTTGTACTACATGCTATTACTGCATCTTCCCCTGAAAAGATCTTTTTGCTTTTCAACCATCGAATGTTTCATTTCCAAGCTATTTCTAATTAGAATTTTAGTAAAATAGAGGGCAGCAATCTGTTATTTGACACTTACACTAATGGAAGAAACACCTGCTTGAATTACATTTAGTATCAGTTAATAGACTCTTTTTCTACACTTTTCAAATGACTCTGTTTAGAAAACCATTTCCTAGGAGAAGCATTTTCTGTACTTAAGTCATATTTGTATGTATATATTCTTATAAAACAGTTAAAATAATTACACTGTATCACCCTCCATTCCCCTTTTACAACAGCCCTTCATCTTTTTTTTTTCCTTTTCTAAATTTCAATCTTGGGGCATGAATATCATGGTATTGTATTTTCAAGGTAATTTTTTATTTTGTTTCTTCCTTGCTATCACTTAAGAAATGGCCCAAAGTAATTTGATACCTTGCTATGAGAAAAGTTTTGATGCAACTACCTGAGAGTTTATATCAAGTTGGAACCATTGAGGCATGTGTGATTGAGTGCCAGTGGGACAGGTTCTGGCACAGTCATATATTGTCTTCATTTCATGCATTGTTTTATTTAGGTTTGCTCTGCCACCACAGTGCGGGAATGGCCAGAAGGAAGAGACTATATGTTAGATGCTTTATGTAATCCCACTGTTTCCACTACAGTTTTAGGTGACATATAAGATAATCAACCCTCCTTCCCTTCTTATCCTTGATCACTAATCTCTCCACAGCTAATCCTTCTAATTCTTTTCCTATACACGTCTAATATTTGCAAACATAGAGCTTATAAAATAAAAATTGGATATGTATATATATATTTTACACACACATATGGACATAAATATATTTCTATAATTTTTTTGCTATTTTTAACCTTATTTATTTCATTTACTCTGAAATGGCTGCAAATTATTTCACATGATGTTTGTCTGAATTATATATATACTAGGGGACTAATTTTATTTTTTGCAAGTAAATGGCAATTTTCCATAAATTATTTTTTACAGAAAAAATTATGCATACCGATGCTATGAAAAACTCAAATGCCAAAATATTGTTCAATGACAGAAAACTTTCCATCTCACTTAAAGCTATTCATAGAATAGTCGAGCATTTATTGAAATTCTACCCTTTTAAAATAAATTATATTGTACTTTATATGAGAGTTTTTATCTGAATTCTCTAATTACTTAAAAATTGTTTCTATACTTGTGTCAATAACATATTCATTAGTTTTATGGTCATAAGCATATTTTTATAGCTTGTGCTTAGAGAAAGTTTATACAATTTGCCATGTTCCACAAGAGTGATGCTTTACCACTTTAAGATTGTCTCATGTCTGTCAATAAAGAGCAACATTTTTATTTTATTTTTTTTCATATAGGGCTTGCATCTTTCTTTTGAAACTTATTATTAACTATTTCATGGTTTGGATGAATTCCGTGAGTCTTTTTTTTGAAGATTTTCATCATTCATTTCTAAAGATTTTGTTATCTTTGTTTTTCCATTCTATTCAAATTAAGATTTTATTTAGAAGAGAATTTCACTTTAAATATTTTTTGTGTATATGTTTTTTGGTTATTTTTTCTTACATCAACTTCTAATTTTTTTTATTGGGTTTTTGCCAGAAAATATGAAAGGTGTGTTTTCTATACTTCAGGTATGTTGCAATAAACTTGTGGCCTGATACATAGTTAATTTTCATGAATACCTCACGACATTTAAAAATGTATATTTCCTGTTACTTAAAGTTTTCTCTTTTTGTCTTCTTGCTCCACTGATTTGTGAGAAGTGTGTTGTTTATCTATTAAATATGGTTTATTATTTACCAATTTCTCCTTTCGTTTCTATTAGTGTTTGCTCTCCTTTTTGAAACTCATTTTTAAGTGCATAAAAGTTACTTTAGCTTCTTGTATCTTTCATTCTATCATATTTTATTGTTACATCTTTTTCTTTGGGTTACTTTATTTCATTCATTCCTCTGGAAAAATAGTGTAAACCAGATTTTTTTCTTTTAAATTTATTTTTGGCTACATTGGGTCTTTGTTGCTGCACGGGCTTTCTCTAGTTGCGGCGAGTGGGGGATACTCTTCGTTTGGGTGAGTGGGCTTCTCATTGCAGTGGCTTCTCTTGTTGCAGAGCACGGGCTCTAGCCACGTGGGCTTCAGTAGCTGTGGCACGCGGGCTCAGAGTTGTGGCTGAGTGAGTTGTGGCTCACAGTGCGGGCTCTAGAGCGCAGGCTCAGCAGTTGTGGTGCAGGGCTTAGTTGCTCTGCAGCATGTGGGATCTTCCTTGACCAGGGATCGAACCTGTGACCCTTGCATTGGCAGGTGGATTCATAACCACAGTGCCACCAGGGAAATCCCAAACTAGAATTTTAAAAATCATAATATGATATTCCTTATTAAGGGAATTTATCCACATTTATTACTATTACGATCTGATGGACTTAACAATGGTATCTTATTTTCTGTAATTTATTTGTTCTCCTTTGCCACTTTTTTCTTTCCTAATTTTGTTGGATCTATTGAGGATTTTGAGGTGATATTTCCTCTTACTTGAATAATTTAGAATTTAAACAAATAATTTCTATTTTTCTGAGAGTCATCATTAAACTATCAAACATAAAATGTTAAAAAAAATAGATTTCTCATGACTGTTCAAGGTTAATCAGTATCTATAGACTATTTCCAAAGAAGACAAAAACCTCCCCTGCTCCCTGTTCCCTAAGACCTGCCACCCATTGCCATGCAGAGATCATCTATAAATTGGTTAATTTTAAAGATATAATGTCACAACTATTACTTTGACATATACTGGTAATTTGCTACTTTCATTGCTCCCGACTATTCCTTGTGTGGAGTGTATGTTATTTATAACTGATAAACTCAAATGTGCATAAATGTAAAGTTTTTTATAACTAGATTCATCTTTTATTTTAAGTCACCCATTCTAAGCAAGGTAAGAAATAATATAGTCACTTCCAGGTAAACTTGGTCAAATAAAATTTTGGAATTTTTTCTGCTTCTTTCTTTTCTGACTTAAATATTAATAGCTGGGTGGTTCCAAAGATTTCTGCATCAAACTGTAAACTACTGAATAAAAATTAAGTTATTGTTGCTAAAATAATAACTACTAAAGTAACGACATGGAGGTATATTATTTCTATTTTTTCCCATTCACTTGTCAACTATGAAGTAGAAATATATTTCATATTGATTTTTATTCTTTATTAAGAAACCTGTTTGTGTTTTTCTTCAGCAATTCATTAAAAATAAATGCTGAGTATTGCAACATGCATTATTACTCTGTAAGACATGGTTGCAACTTTCAAGATGCTTAGAATAAATATAGTTAGTAAGATAAGAGATAAGACCGAAAAGTTAATAAATAGTGGCTTAAGTAATAGTGTAGAATATCAATGAAAAAAATCCATATGAACACAGATTACTTACTGTCACAGAGCATAGACTATTAGTGGAGTTCAAAAGCAGGAAAGACCATTTCCTCCCAGAGAATAAAGACTGCTGGAAGCAAAATCTAACTGTACATTGAACTACAGTAAGTAGAGGACAGAAGGTCTTTCTATGTGGGTGAATTGTAAAAGTAAAGGGATAGAAAATAGTTCCGAGACAGAAAGTAATCCTCCATAATTTCCAGTGTAAAATTATCTTTTAAAGTGATACCTTTCTAAATTTAGAGATAGATAGTTATGCATAGCTCTCCTTTGAGACACTTAGTGACAACCTGACTGCTCCAGTCAGGCTAAAGCACAGCGGGTATTTCAAAATCATCTATTAATAGGTATCCAAAATTGCAGTACAGTAAAGTTGCGTTTAGTTTAGGGTGATGCTGTTGTGAGAGAGGTGTAACAGAGTTGTGCTTGAGACTAAATCATAGGAAAATACATGGACCCCTGCTACTCTACCAACTGACTATGAATTTCAAAGGCTGCATGTACATTGAGTTTCAGACTTTTTGCACTAAAGTTAATGGAATCAACATCTTAAATCCCCAAGTTGAAAACCTCCTACTGAATTTCATATACCAAACAATACTTTTCCAAAAGCGTTTTCCTGATAGAAACATCTTTGGAAAAAATAATGTTTCTTACTTACAATATGTACCATCAAGCAGCCTAATTAATAATAAAATGGTAGAGAAAAGAAACAAAAGAATTATGACTATTTAATGCCATTTATATCTCATTGAAAAGATTAAACCATCACACTTCATTGGAATAAAAACAATTAGTGGAAGAGGAGACAAATACTGATGAAAATTTGAATACTAAATATGGGAAATAAAGGGCAATGCTTATTGGTGCAGAAATGGAATAGAATGTATGCTTTCGTTGTAACAACAAATTAAAACTTCTTTAATGTTTAAGGGAGATGAAAGAGCCAGATATGCAGCAAAGGTGGCATTTGCTACTTCCTAGTTATGTCAAGCACTTCTATTTACCTAACAAATATTATGTTAACCTGCTGTAATAGAAGTTACTAATTACTAATCTGGTTACAAATATAAATGACTAATCTGGTTACAAATTACTAATTTGGTTACAAATATAAAACCACAGAAAAATTGCTTTACTTTTGTGAGCAATTTTGGAAGCAATTTAGAAGTAATAACTATTAAAATTAAAAATTAATGTATGAAACATTGCAAAAAGCTAATGAGTTCATATTAGGCCATCAAAATGGTTGGAAGTGAAGTAGTAATTTCAGTTCTCTGAGTCCATTTATTTGACAAATATTTGAATAGCTGAAGAGAGAGGTCTTTAAGACAGCATTATCTAACCTAAAAAAACAAATGATCTTCAAAATGGAGAAGGAAGTGACAGATGATAATATGGGTACTCAGTAGTCTTACTCAACACTGATCTATTTTAAAGCAAAATGGTATTTTTTTCACTTTGAAAACTCCATTACAATTCTTATAGATTTATTGTTTACCATTTTTTTCTCTAGAGTAGCCCTTTAAATTTAATAATACTTAGTATTTTCTCCAAAACATGCAATGGACAAACAGGAAAGTTAGTGCAAATGTGTGAGATTTTTGGATTTGCTTACTCTAGCTAAGAAAGGTAAATCTATATATTGAAACTAATATGCTGATAAAAATAAGTAAATGTCAATTTTTCAGCTCTTGATATAACCTATATTTATTTTCAGAAGAAGAGCTGCATTTCACGTATATTTAGTACTTCGAAGCACTGGCTTCCTATTGTGCTTAAGGTGTACAAGTTACAGTTGGTATTTTGACTAGCCTTGATAATATACATCAGCTAAAAGGATGAATCCTGTAGTGGGCAGAATGGTGGTCCCAAAGAGATGTCCACATTCTAATCTCTGGAACCTGGGAACATTACTTTATATGGTAAAAGACTGATTAAGTTAAGGATCTTGAAAAGGGAAGTTTATCATGAATTACCAGGTGGGTCCTAAATGCAATCACATGTATTCTTTTAAGAGGGAGGTTGAGTGAGTTTTAAAACAAGCACACAGATGAGAACACAGCACAGACAGAAGAGGAAAAGGCACTGTAACCGCACAGGCAGAGACTGGAGTAATACAACCGCAGTCAAGGAATGCCAACAACTATGGGAAGCTGGAATGGGCAAAGAACGGATTCTCTCCTAGAGTTTCTATAGGAAATGTGACCTCGCTGGTGACTTGATTTTGAACTTCTGGCTTCCAGAACTGTGAGGAGAATAAATTTATATAGATTTCTATTGTTTTTAAACCACCAAGTTTGTAATAATTTGTTATAGCAGCCACAGAAACTAATTTAGATCCTTTTTTTTTGGTCTATCTAAAATAACATCCCTTTGTGCCCTGTTTTGAATGTGAGCTGCCATCTTCTTATAGACCAAATATGGGACAAGGAGGCAACACATGACCCAGGCTGTGCCATTAATATCTTTTCCTTCCTCACCCACGTAGCTTTAGTTGATTAGTCAGGCTACAAACCTGCCGAAACGTGAGATAATTAGAATATTTCTCTGAGAGGCTTCTTTTTCCCTTCTTAATTTAGAACATTTTGGTGTCATCCTCTCCTGGTGGCAAATGTTGTAAATGTGAGTCTGGGAGCTTCTGGTGACTATATTTTTAGATTTAATTCATGGATGAGTCCAGATGAATAGACTACAATCGTGGATACCTACAGTGCCTGGATCAGAGAGCCTCCAGTACAAATTCTTAAATTATTCATCTTTGATTCATCTTTGCATCTTGAGAACGTAGTTATGTCAATCATATAGTAGGTATTTAATAAATATTTGATGAGCAAACTGTCTGTTTAAATCAGTTTTTCTTCCATGTGAATGCTAACTTTGCCTGATTACTGGAAAGCCTTTAAAAAGACTTGAAAATTCTAGCAGCAGACAGATATTTAGGGCAATCCCAAGTAAAGAGGTCAGACTTTTTTTTCTGGGAACTATTTTTTATCAATTTTTTTGGACAAAGCAGGAGCCACTAATCCAAATTTGGAAGTTGGGATAGGACATATTTCAAAAAATTTTTTTATTATAATTTTTAATATTATTTTCCTAAAAGTCCCAAGTAAGTTGATTTGTGAGGAGCTGGAAATGGTTAAGAGAAGTAAGAAATAACAAGCTAGAAGACAAAGGTAGCTTTTGTTTTCAATCTTAGAACCTCCAGTGTTTAGTTCTCCAATACCCTCACGCTTAGATATCCATGTTTATCCTTTTGCAATACTAAATTGTAATTTTATAGAAAATTGAAATGAGCCATAAGTGTTTGTTGAATGGGAGTTCATATGATAATGGAGTATGTTTTCTGAACTGAAAACAATCCTGCCATTGAGGCAGATTTTTTATTTTAAAAATATGGACATTGGTTACAAAAATACACAATGTGTTAAATTCAAAATTACCTGGACAACCTGATATTTCTTACAGCTCTTAAGTGTTTCTGGGTTGATCCCAACTTAATGGAAATTATTCTAACCTGACTCAGAGTTAGACAGTGATGTATCCCCTCATCTCATCTATCGTTGCTACTTATATATCATTGACAGAAATAGAAGAATAGAGATGGACTCCATTACCAAGGTCTTGATATGTTATTTTAATTTACATTCCTTCTCATGAAAAATTCCTATATAAATGCAGACAGAGTGTGCTGTACTGAAAACATCACATTAAGGCAAATGCTTAAGTAACATCAATCTTGAAGGATAATGGTTTGCACTGACTGGATAATTTTATTTCTAAAATCTGTGTTTTTCCCAAGAATTCCATGTTTGACTTAAACTAGATTGTTTTATATATTAGATGAGTGATATTTTGGATATTTGGAAAAGTTTTTCTTTCTCAAATAAGATTTAACTTTATAAACTCTGGTAGAGTTTTCCTAATGGCAGAGAATATCTTAAAGAACAAAGCGTCCCAACAACAAAACCGAAAACAACAAAGAGCTTCCAAAATCATATTCAGTATATGATTGTACAGGAAAAGCATTATATGCATGATTTTTCAACTTTCACATAGACCTCATTAGCATACATATTATTGGAAACAATAAATCAATGAGTAACATTTTCTACTCCAAATAACATATATTGACTGAGTCACGTACATAATGAAGCATCTATCTGACATTTGCTATTAAGGAGGGAGGAGAAGGAAATCAAGAGAAATACCAGTTAGAGATATATTAGAAAACATACACAGTCCTAACTTTATTTCCTATTAATACAAATAAAAAGAAAGGAAAAATTGTTAGCCACATACAACTCATGTTTTTATCCTCCATATTAGTGACTATTTGTTTATTATTTAATTCAATAAGCAAACTTTAGTGAATATTTACTATATATAGTAATAATATATTTCTACTGTGCCAGGAGAATGGTTGGCAGATAATGTAAAATACAGTAGAATATTACTTCAACATAAGAATCCTGCCCAAACAGTTCACCAAAATAATTAATTGTGTACTTAGTTTGCAAATATATTTTCTCACTAATTTTAAAAATATTTATTGAGAGCCTATATTGCAGTGGGTTCAGGAAGTGGCAAAAAAAGTACTCTGAATCTAAGTGGAAAATGATAGCTGTAGTCTCTAACACCATTTCCAGAAAACTTTTTTAGTATTACATTCTTTCTAGTTTTTTTTTCAATATGCATTGGCAATTTTTAATGTTTCACTTGTGCAGAGCTGAAATTTGCATTTAAAGGCATGGAAGGAAGGAAAGGCAGTTATCACAGCATGAATTCACAGATAAAAGATGCTGGATAAAATCATAGGACTGTTCCTCTTTAGCCTTAGGAAATTAAATAATGCGGTACTAAACTAGATGTTTATTATTATTATATTTCCATGTAAAGACATCACCCAAATATCAGCTGAGCAAAAGACTTTCTACCCAGATACCAAGCATGCACAGTTGATCCCACTTTGGAATAAACGCCCAGAAGGTACACATCACCAGTGGGTGGGAGCTCTAGGCACAAAGTTGGGTCTCATTCAGAAAGTGGACAGAGATTTGAATCAGTCAAACATGCAGCTTCAAAAACTGGTAATCTTTCATGACATTTGTTTTGAAAATAAATACAGGCTTTCTGTAGTGAGTTTTTTTTTTAATCCACACCCTCTTTAAGTTTAAAGATACTAAAGATAGTTATTTTTCGTGTATTTGAAATGCAATATTTTTATTTCATTTAAAAATATTAGCATCATAACACTTTGCTTTAAGAAATACAAATTTATTCTATAAATATGATAAAATGTCAGAGTAACTGTTATAATTTTTAAACTATAGAAAGTTTCTGTCATTTTAGGGAGACATTTTCTCCATGTATGAAAAGGAAACTTTATTATGCAGGTATAAAAATATAATGTATCAGTATACTAACCTAGAAGTTAATGGCATTAGGACTGAAGAAAATGAGGACAGAAATCTTTAGAAAGTCTATCAAACATTTGTCAGGATTCTGTAATCATATAAGAAAGGTTGTTATTTGTGGCTCTGCAATTGAAATCAAATCTCACTCTTCTTGTGTATTTGCAAAATAATATCAGTGTTAATCTGTATATGCAGCACAAGACTCTAGAACAAGAATTTGGCCCTTTACATTTGAAGATATAGAAACTCAGATTTAATTTCTAGATTTTCCACAGAGATGACAAATGCTTTTTAACACTCTTCTATTTAATTATTTTAGAAAGAGGGGTTTTCGAAAATCTTTGAACCAAAACAACTAAAGATTACTCTTCCTTGTATATATGTGTCTAATTCCTTTAAGATTAGTGGGAGTTATGTGTGCACATTAAGAAAAGACTATAACCTAAGCCTCAATTTCAAACATTTCCTAAAAACACCTTTTGAGAGCTTAGCTAGCGTGGCTACATATTTTTCACATACACTTATGCGCAAACACTTCCAAAGGAGCTGCACTTACTTTAAAAACCTAAAATCACAGAAGCATGTTACATTAACCAAGTTCAATAAAAAACAACCACAAATGGATTGCAAAATATCTTTTCAATCTTTCTGTAATCACTTCTAAATGGGAAACAGAGCCACCGGGGGCTGAAAGTGTATTACCAGTCATTTTAGTAATTCAATTATTTGAAAAATATAACTACTGGAAAAATGCTGTAGACACAAAATACCAAATATATATACTGTACAAGTATACATATGCATATAAATAGAATTCACACTTTCAAGCATATTGTCTAAATACAAAAGAATAGATGAAGACTGCAGTGCATATCATCTACATATTATTCACATATGGAAAATCTTGTAATTAGGGCTAAAAGTGTAGTGAGCTTCAGGTTTACAGCAACATTTAGTTCTCTAGCTAAAATCTCTATCACCTTGAAAGTGTAGATGACATTTCAGTATTCCCTAAGTGGTGCTATGTAATCTTTCCTCTTTCCTCGTTCTTCCTAATTTCCAGCATTTTATTGTTTTTGTTATATTTAAGGCTATTGGTGTACTTAATGTCCTTGTAGAGTCAATTTTTCTCTATAGGAATAGTTAAAAAATACCATGACCATCTTGAGAAAGGTCAGCAGTGACAGTGCTATCCCTGTCCTTGCGCACATTTGCAGGGAAGAATGAAATTGATTAGTTAGCCAAAACTTATTTCTTAAACATCTATTGATGCCTCCTGCTGTGCTAACCACTAAAGACAATACACACAAAAAGATAGCTTTTATTACATGGTTTCTGCTATATACTGTTTATTCATAGCAAATGAACATACATGAAATAAAGACCAACTAAGGATTAAAGCTGAGTCATAAAGATGATAAAAGCAACATAAGTTTAACAATTAGGGAGATGACTGTGGGCTATAGTAGCCATTAAATAATTCATGAACTAGATAGGGCTCCCCAAATGGGAGGAAACAGAGTAATGGTGTGAGAAAGCAATGAACACGGCATGTGTGAGTGAAAATAGATGAATCTTTCTGGAACAAAGCATTTATTATGCAACGTCATATGGTGATATATAAAGAAAAAGGTAAAGATAGAAATGATTACGAAGGGGTTTGAAATGCAGAGGTATCGGGGAGGAAATAAGGAGCCAATGGAAACACATTACATTTTGTTTTATAGTCATTCATCCAGGTGTATAAGAACAAATAGAATTGAGTAGGATGAGGCTGGAAACAAGAAAATTAAGACCATTGTAATAATATGGATGTGATACAGTCAGATCCTGGCCTCGGGTGAAATTAATGGTAATTGCCAAAGTGTGGTAAATATATACCCTTGATTAGCTGCTAACCAAATTTTTTACCTACTTATTTAGGTATTATTCAGTAAAATAAACTAATTAAAAATTTTTTTAATTTAAATTCAGAAACATGGTAAAATAAATTCCTAAGAGTTTTCAAAAGAAGTTTCAAGAAAGAACTCTTAAGGGTTATCATTATTCTAGAGTGACTTAAGCAATATTGACGTAGAGGTAACATTGCCACAAACTCTAGGTACTGTGCAATATTTCCTTTGCTGTCTGAGTTGATTATTAATCACAAGTACTCAAAAGAAAGTTGTTCTTTTGACTAGAGGAGACTTATAAGCTTATAGGCTTTTATTTTCCACCCTAATATTTACACTTGAGGATAGGGACTCTTTAGTTAAGATGGAAGAAATAATATGGAAAAAAGTATAAAAGTGAAAAAGGGAACTCAAAACTAAAACAATGAGAGTAGAGCAGGAAAGCCAAGAGAGCAATGGAGATTTCACCTAGGTCTGGAGGCTCTGGGTATTGTGAAAAGATAAAGGAGGCAAGAAGATAGATAGAGCAGAAAGAACGCTGAACTAGAACTGAAACCAAGTTTCAGGTTTCATCTTGTTTGTGTCCAGGGGTAAAAGCAACTGCTCATCGTAAACTAAGAAACCTAGATTAGCTGATTTCTAATTGCCCTGTTTTTATTAAGATCTATCTATCACACTTCAAGAAACAAAAATGCATCCATGTTAGTTCAGATAATGGGTTATAAAAATGCCCAGGGAAGTAAGAGGCACGTGAACAATCTCAACAAACTCATAGCTGAATCTCAAGAGAAAATGAAAAAGCATTCCTCCATTCAAAATACAACAGGAATTTTAGTAGTCCAAAGCCTGCTTGACTCTTAAACATGCCTGTGGGTTGCTAAGCTTGTGAGTTAGATTTTCCCTATTGGCTCTATGTCTACTTGTTTTTCTCCAAGTCTTTTTTCGAGGTGAGGAACTCTGCCTAATTATGTCTTCAACTCTCTTTATGGATTCAGTTTCCTCATGATTTATTTTTTACTAATACTTCTTACTGTGCCTACCCCTTTCCTGCATCTATAATTTTTTCAGACACTCTGTTAAATGCTTCAAATATATTCTCTAGAATTTTCATAGTAATTCCTATCCAGTTTATTTTATTTTTGGCATATTAGAAATATAGAAATAATTTGATAATTGTTCTCTTAGGTGCCCAAGGCAAAAGAGCTGTTATTAGACAGAGCTAAGATTTGAACCCCTATCTTTCTGAACTTAAAGGCCTACTTTTCAATTTCTCTCTCCTTCCCACCCCACTTCCCTCTTCACCTTCCTTTATCATGGTTTTAAAGACACTAGTAGAAGTTATGAAGTCTATTATCTACCCTAAGGGAATATTTTGATGTTGCTGACAAGAAAGCTACCGAGATTTATGAGAGAAGCTGGGGATAACCATACGTTATAAATCTCTTTGAGCCCACTCCAGGAGATAGTAGATAACCTCACAGAATTCATCCATTTTAGCGTTTGCTAATACTCCTGTTCTATGGAGAAAATGATATAACCAGAAAAAAAATCAGGAATGTCCATGGTAGCAATCTTAAAGACATGGGGAATAAGTGATATTTCAGTAAAATTTTCTGGATACCAGTATTCAATAGAAGGGTGAGATGTAAATTTAGCATGTATCTGCCAAATTTCTAAGATAGTTAAAGACAAGGGAGTTAGTGAATTTACCCGAAAATATACCATAATTAAAAGAGGGAAGGCTGAGAACGGCAACTTAGAGACATCTGTATTTAATGGATAACGAAGCGGTACCATGAGATTAAGAATAATGTGATTCAGGAATGGGAAAAGTGAGAGTAGCAAATTTCAAGAAGAATCATTAATCATTACATCATATACTACAGATATGGGATAAAACGAAGTTTAGTTTAATGATACAAATATGCCTTGCCTCTAGATATTTAGAAAAATAGTAAAATAGGCTAGAAGAATGTTTTTAAGTTTGTGAAAATGAAGTGTGTGGAAATAAAATGCTAGGGTTTCAATGGATTATAAAGAGCACTAACAGTTGTTTTAAAAAAGGTAAACAAAGCTCTAAGTGTTAATTAATCTAGGTCACTGTAAAAAGAATAGCTCTGATATTCTCAGTGATAGTCAAAGTCAACTTAGAATAATTCATTTTTAAACTATTATTTCAAACAGGAATGTAAACAAGATGCCAAGACTTCTGGACAGAATGACATTAGAAGGAAGATTAAATTGAAGGTATTTACTATTGGGAAGAAGACAAGTGATATGTTAGAAGGACAGAGCAATGGCTTCTAACATGGTATTTATTCAACAATTATTTCTTGGGCACCTGAGTGAGAGGATTTAGTGAACAAGACAAAGTCTTACCCTTGAGGATCTCAGTGATTCATAAACACATTACCAACAGCAAACAAAAATTTTTTTTAATTTTATTAGCATGTTATCAAAGAAACAGGGTAATGAGAAAATGAGTGACTAGGGTATATGGCTACATTGGCTATTGTACTTAAAGTCTTTCTGAGGAGGTGCTATTTGGGATGACACTAAAATAATGAGAAGGTAGCTGTTAGCTTTCTAGGGCTGCCATAACAAAGTAGAAAAGACTGGGTGGCTTAAACCACAAAATTCTATCTCCTCACAGCTCTGGAGGCTGGAAGTTCAAAAGTAAGATGTCAGTAGGGTTGGCTTCTTTTGAGGCCTCTATTGTTGACTTGTAAATGGCTGTCTTTTCCTTGTATCCTCACATGGTCTTTCCTCTGTGTCTGTGTCCAGATTTCCCCTAAAAAGGACACCGGCCATACTGGATAAGGTCTACCTCATTAACTTCAATTACCCCTTTAAAGGCCCTATCTTCAAATACAGTCACATTCTGTGGTACTGGGGGATAGGGCTTCAACATATGAATTCTGGAGGGACACATTTCAGCCTATAACAATAACCTATGAAAAACTGGGCAACAATATTCCAAGCAGTAAAAACATCTCTGAGAAAGGAACATACTTAATATGCCAAAGGAATATCAAGAAGGCTGTCATGACCAGAGCATAGCAGGAAGAAGGCAGGTGATGGGACTGAATTGGCAGCCAGGGGCCCAATCACATAGGGTCTTAGAGGGCACGATAAAGAGTTTGCATTTTTACCTTATTTACAGTGGAAAGCAAGTGTAGGAGTAGAAGCAGGACATAATCTGAATTATGCATTAATGTGCCCTCTGGGCTTTTCTGTGACCAGTGGAGTATAGGGCAACCAAAAGGAAGGAGATAATTTAGGAGCTGCTATGGTAAGTAGTCCGGATAAAAGAATATGGTGTCTTGGACTAGGCAACTGTAAACTTTGTGAGAAATTGTCATATTATGCATTTAAAAATTTTTTTGGAGGTAAAGCCAATGGAATATTTGACAGATTAGATGTTGGATTGGAAGAAAATGGAGAAATTAAAAGTAGTCATTCAGTTTTGTCTCCGCTTTTAACTTGAAGACAGAAATGACATTCTGGATTACTGTAAAAAAAATTAATAAGGAGTGTGAAAACTGTATAGAAGTAGATGTAATACGAGTTTAGGAAAATTTTTTTCAACTAGAATTGTCCAACATCACAATGGGTTGTCTTATAGGAAAATAAGTATCTGTCAGTTGAACTGAGCAAGTGACTAGGGTGGGATATAAGAGGAAATCTACTCCTTTCTGATTTTAAGACTGTATGATTGAAATAAATCTAATGTTACTAGAGATAATATTAGAGATGGCTTATAGGCTTATGGATATAAACATTTGTTGTGATTTAACTATCACAAACTATTGATAACAGTGCTTTGGGGAACAAATTACAATGGGTGAATATCATCAATGCAATTCCATTTCAGAAGATCAAAATTTTAATTTCTAAAATACATCATGGAAAACTTTCAATTAAGCCACTATTGAGTAAGTGAATTTGTATATTCTTTCAGTGTAAGGAGAGTAAGTTTATTTAACAAATATTAATGGTAGATTATTCATTGAGAACTCTGAGGCTCTATCATTGTCTCACTTTATTCACTATTAAATACTTGCACTGTGCCATGTATCTGATGCCATTAATTAACGAAGTTGGCTGAGAGACTAAAGCTTCATTGTGGCCCAGAGTGGAATGCTAGTTTTATTAGTACTGGAAATTCAAGACTAGATGGGGCTGCTTGGAGCAACCATCATAAAACGACTTCGTAGGACCATAGTGGAGTCTCCTTATCAAGCACAATAGAAATATAGGAAACCCTATAGACGATATCAGGGAGTATTTGAACAGTTAATTTCTCCCTGGGGCATAAAAATAGAATTCCGAAATGCAATTTTTTACTACCTTTTGAGATTTCATTATATTTGGCTCATCAGAAGGTCCCTGTGGAACTCATCCCAGTTACCTAGTGTGGCAGTCAACTTAATAAATGTATCTTTGCACTGGCTTTTCCCCCTCTGTTTTGATCTCCCTAGTGATCATATGGTGCTACTTATCTATCAGATATAGGTGGACTTAATTACCCTAATGGGCATCATGGGCAGAATGGCAATCAAAGTGCTTTGAACTACAGGAATCTATGGTGATGGTTAATAGATCATAATGTTCCTAGTGGGGAGAGGGATAAACAGCTATCTAGAGTGATTTTGACTTATATAACTAAAAATTACAAACTGGCAAGCAGAAGACAAACTACAGCCACCAGAATGGAAAGTTGCAATCCTTCACCAGGGTAAAATGACCAGGTATACAATGAAGGTGCTACCCTGTGGAATATTCTATAATATGAAATAGACATTACAGCAAATAGGAGGGCATTTTAGAAAAACACCCAGTTGTTTTCTTTACAGAAAAGAAGTAGATAAGAGACAGTAGACTACATGTTTGTAACAAGAAAAAATTATTTGTTAAAAGTAGGTCACATTTTAACCTTCTACGTATCTATAAACAACTGATCCCACTTAATTAATAAAGCCACCTATATCTTTGAAACAGAATTTTCCCTCAAGGGTTATGCAAATTATTAATTTTAACAATATTTTACAAATGTGGTTATAAACTTCATGTTCAAAAACAAATGAATAATGCATTGAGGCATGTAAGACACTAAAATGAATATATTATTTTTTAATTCTTTGTTGGCAGATTTTATTGAAATTGCTCAGAAATAATTAAAAATTTGGCAAAATAGCTACAATCTTCAAACTGCAGTTGCTATTATAATTATAAAATGTTGAGGTACCATGTCATTATTCATACCTATTAGAAAATCAATACCATGCTTCACAAGAGGCAATATAGTTGTTGTAATAATTTGGAAACTCAAGTTTATAAGTTATGAATCATAAAGTTAATTAAATGCATTCATTTTTTAAATGAATACTTTTTATTAGCCAAAATACACATTTTACTGTTTATTTTCATGTAAAAATACAGAAAAACTTAGGAATTTAATCAGGAATGATAGAAATACAATCACTTTTTCTCCTGCCATTTTTCTTTCAATATCCTAAGATGTAAAATTTAATATACTTGTGTCATTGCTATTATTGTCCTCTATTTTCTATTTTTATAATTACAGCTACGCAAGACGTTTTTATAATAGAAGCTTTTAAATTTTTTATGGCACTTTTCATCTTATCTGAGTTGTAACTAATTAAATAATTAATCCATAACATCTCTAAAGTAGTATGCAAGCACTCCATCTAAGTTAATTACATAAATTAAGAAAGTAAACATTACACTACAGAAATATAAACACTGCAAGCTAATCTAGTCAGATGGAAGTGGTTCCATTAAGCTTCCAATTAATCTGCCAGGAGATGCTATAAAGTGTATAAAAGAGGAATAAACAGAACAATAAACAGGAATAAACAAAAACAGTTGAAAGTTCTTTTAGAGTGTGTGTGTGTGCATGCATGTGCATGTCTGTGTGTAAATTTGCACAAAATGATAGTACTCGTATTTTGAAATAATTTCTTCATCATAATTGTAGCACTAAAACAGATATATGTGTCCAGTTACTGAGAAAGTAAGTCACCCAATATGTCAATCCTTAGCACGATATAGGTAATGCAACACTGAAAAGAAAGTCAGTCTTCAGCTTATATCTCTCAAACAATAATATATACCCAAAAGTATATATTGTCTTTAGCATCCTCTAAACATTATTCTGTTTGAATGAATTTTGGTAATATTTAATAATGAGAAAACCCTGATTTTTCATCACTGATGTCTTAAAGTACCTGAGGAGATGGCAAAATACCCTGGTATGAACTTATATTCTCACTTTGTCAGGAGGAAAACGTAGTGACTTTCTGCGAAACTTTTAGATAAAATCAGCCCAAGGTATTCAGACACAATACAGCATCAAAAGTTGTATAATTTGTGTCAACACAATTTTTATTTTTACACATTTCAAGCTAATTGCAAAAAGAAAGTGAGATTCATAATGACTTGATAGTTGCATTAAAATATATTTTGGGGAAAAGTACCCAGTAAGATCTCACTGCTCTTTTTTTTATAAGATGTTGGGGGTAGGAGTTTATTGATTAATTTATTTTATTTTTGCTGTATTGGGTCTTCGTTTCTGTGAGAGGCCTTTCTCTAGTTGTGGCAAGTGGGGGCCACTCTTCATTGCAGTGCGCGGGCCTCTCACTATCGCGGCCTCTCTTGTTGCGGAGCACAGGCTCCAGACGCGCAGGCTCAGTAGTTGTGGCTCATGGGCCTAGTTGCTCCGCAGCATGTGGGATCCTCCCAGACTAGGGCTCGAACCCGTGTCCCCTGCATTACCAGGCAGACTGCCAACCACTGCGCCACCAGGGAAGCCCTGATCCACTTGCTTTTGATGAGTTTAATATGCAGTTGTATTCAAAGTTCTTCACATTCTTTTCTTGCAATCCAGCACAGGCAGTAAACGCTGGGTCATATTTTAAATAAATTTCACTGACTTGTGAAGATTTTTTATTGTTAAGGAAACCAGGAGAATGACCTAACATTTCTTTCACTTCTGATCATTAAATTGATAAACTAATTTTCTCACTTGGTGTTAGGTGTGGCCATGTAATTGAGTTCTACCTAGGCTTGGCCCATGAAAGTATGGGCCTCCTCAATTTGCTTTTCCCTTCCTCATCTAGTTTGTGAAGTTCGATAAGGACTGAATGATGACTCATGCAGCCACAAGATAGAAGGAGCTTAGGTCCCTAAATAAAGCTCATAGGACAGCCACTCTGCCTATTTTAATAACCAATCAAACTCCAAAATCTTCTGTAATATTGGGCTAGTACATATTTGGATCTATAATTGTTCCAGGTCCTTGGTATACCCTAAATAGCAAATGAGGTAAAAAGAAACAAAATAATATTCTGACTGATAAAACGCATATGAAATAATATCTGTATTTAGGAATACAGAATTTGAAATTGGAAATTAAATACCACTACATTAAATAAGGCACTAAGTAAAACAGTTATGTGCAATCAGCAAGTGGAGTTTATTCCAGGGTTATTTTTGTATCATATATGTAAATATTTAATTGACAACTTCTCTCATATTTCTGAGTCATCTTAAACTAATAATGTCCATAACAAAACTCTTATTTTTCTCCAAATATCTGCTCCTCCTTCAAGTTTTCCCCTTCTTTGTTGGTTAATCTCCATTCCATCAATTGCTCAAGCAAAAATGATGGTGTCATCTTTGACTCTTCTAGTTCTCTCACATCTCATATTTATCAAAAGGTCATGTCTGGTCTACTTGCAAAATGCATCTGAATTCTGACCCTTTCTCATAGCTCTTCAATCACCACTCTGTTCCAAGATACTCCCATATCTCACCCCTATTATTTTTTATTAACTGGCCCTCATGCTTCATCCCTTGCCTCTAGAGCGTGTACAGTAGTCAGAATAATCTAAATATAGGTTAGATTGTCATTCATCAGTTCAATGGTTTCTAACTCATTTAGAATAAAAGCAGAAATTCTCCAGTGGCTCACAAGGACCTATGTGACCTGTACCACTCCATTCCATCTCCCAGACCTCTTCTCCTGCCCCACTCCCTTGCTGAGCAGGCTACAGTAATTCTGTTCTCACTTCTGTTTCACTAACAAGCCATGCATGTGCCTTTGTTAGGACATTTCAACTTGCTTCTCTCTCTGTCTTGAATTTTCTTGCACCATGTACCCACATTTCTTACTCCTTCTTTTCATTCATATCTCTAGTCACCTTGTATGAAATAGCTATGATTTTCTTTATATTTCTCTTATTATGCCTTGTTTTTCTCCATAGCAATTATCATCTGGCATATTCATTACTTACTTATATGGCCTCTTCACCACTATGTTGTAAGCTCCATGAGGCCAAGTGCTTTAGGTTGTTCACTTGAATAAGTGAATAAGTAAAAAGATAGCTTAATATTAGGAAATCTATTAACATAACCTATCACAACAATGCATGGATCGATCAAAGGAGAAAAGCCTTATGGGAAGTTTAAAAACTGAAAAGATATTAGAATTAAATTCAGTATTACCAATAAAGACTTAATAAGCTAGAATATAAGAATTCTTCCTTTATATGATAAAGAACATTAATCTTAAAATAAAAACTAATGTATTGAGGAATACTGACACAGAAGAGGCATCCACTTTAACTTCAGAAGCTAGCTAAATATGTCCCATTTACCACTAAATTTAACATTTGTCTGAAAATATTAACCAATGCAGTATGGATCAAGAAACATAAATAAGAGAAAGCACAACCCACTATTTTTACACGATATGTTAAACTGGGAAAATCCAAAAGAATTAACTGAAAATATATTAGATATTTGGGAAGGCAGTTGGAGATATCTCTACTTTTTTCTTCCTCTTTTCTGCTGATGAAGATTTTGTCACCATAATTACTTAAACTGCTTGTCAGGGTCACCAATGACACTCACTATTCCAGTTAAATGGCAGTAGTGATTTCAGAACTCACAACTACATTTTCGCCATCTAGAGAGAGAAAGCGTCTCTCCAAAATGGTTCCAGAAGTTTTCTACAAATATTGCTTCATCAGCAAGCTCATGAGAGGGTTTCTGGACAAATCCTTGTATCAGATCGGATGGAATGTGCTGCGTGGTTTAAGAAAGATGGAGTCTACTGGTAGAACTGAAAGCACACACGCTATGTTGAAAAAGGGTCAAGCGCTCTGGAATCAGAGTACTTTTTTTTTGTTTTACAAGAAAGGGGATGTTAAACTGAGGGGTTATGAAAATCAGTGATGTATGCAATATTTAATTTAAAGCCACTAAGTGACTTTAATCAATTACCTGTAATGACACAATTATAGTTCCCCCAAAGCAGAGAGATCATTAAATTTTATTCCTACAGCCCAGGGGATAGCTGATCTCCTATCTTGTATGTTTCCTTAATGAATAATTATTAGCAAACTTTGTCAAGCACTTAAAATTAGTCTTCAATACGATTAATTTCCTTGACTTTGTTCTGGTGAATAAACATTAGAGACTGTAATAACAAAAATAAAGAAGAAACCCCTACATAAATATATGTTGAATATGAAGTATACAAATGTTGAAAATGATAATTTCCAGGCCAAATATAATAAAATGCTTACTATGAAATTTTACAAGGACAAAATTATATTTTATATTCAAAGATTTATTTTGGAACTCTGTGTTTCTCAGGGTACTATACAAAAAGTAATATCTCTATATTATAAAAATAGGAAATACAAGACAGTGCATTCCTCATTCAATACAAATTCCTTATTTGAAAATAGTTTCCTGAGATAAGGAAATTCAGGTTGACTTCTTTATTAAGAAAGCTGATAGAAATTCATATATTAAAAAAAGTAAATACAAGACTATCATTTTAATTTAGACTCTAGCAGACGTAATGCTCTTCATTATTTTTTCTTTGAAATAGATACTGAATTTATAATAATACATGCATTAACTAATATTAAAATTTATATTAATATCTGGATATAATGTTCATTTTAAACTTACAAAACTCCAGGAAAATTGGTCAAAATATTCCCCACGTGAATTAAACTTACCACCGAATAAAACTGCATTTTATTTAATCTGAATACATGTTGACGCATTTTATTTAATCTGAATATATGTATTCATATTTAATCTGAATACATATTAATCTGAATACAATCAGTACTACCTATTTTGATTATTTTTACCACCACCGCAACCATACATCTTTACTATTATTGCTATTACTAGTACTACTACTGCTATAATAGTCACTACTTATGCTGCAAGTATTAAAACTGTGGTTATTCACTAAATAATT
Source organism: Delphinapterus leucas (assembly GCF_059928025.1). Classification (NCBI taxonomy): domain Eukaryota; kingdom Metazoa; phylum Chordata; class Mammalia; order Artiodactyla; family Monodontidae; genus Delphinapterus; species Delphinapterus leucas. Next base: position 69,283,409 of record NC_143139.1, read on the forward strand.
TATATTTTTCATTAGTATTGCAGTGATTTCTCTCAAGCTTTCCAGATCTCGCCATTCATCCTTTTATATACATGGGTGTAGAGGAAAAAGCAGTGTTAGAAACACACAGATTTTGCCCGGTTACTACATATTTAGCTTTGTTTTAGTACTAAATTTTCTCTGAGCCTCCATTTGTTCCTACATATTTAGAATGTAATAATAATATTTATCTTTTAGTTTGGTGAAAAATAGTAGGATAATGTATATGGAATACCTAGATCTAGGAAGTGATAATGTATATATTATACTTGAAGATCAATAAATACTAATTTATTTTTTTCTTATCCAGGCAGCTGATTCTTATCTTCCTGTCCCTATTTTAAGATGTTCTTGACATGGTGATTTTCCATTTCTTTCATAATTTTGTATACCCACATTTGGGTATTCTCTAGATCCATTAATTTTCTTGAAACAAAGAATCTGAAAATAGCTGATATGATATATATTCATCAATGGTAGGACATTTTGCAACAATTCAAAGTTATAATTAATTTAGCATTTATTCTTTTGTTATATATAAATCCTCTTTCGATAGAAATCGCTTTAAATATTCTCCAGACAAAATGTGCTGAACTATATATTAGTGAATTTTTATTGGCTTCATGTCACTAGTCAGATTTTGAGGTTTATCTTCCTAGACTCCTAACTTTTTAATGATAATTTACTGATAAGCAAGACTGTAGTACTAAAGTAAAGAGGCGATATGTATAACATAATTGTTTTTTCAGTCTTTACAACACAGCTATTAAGAAAACATTCAATTTAATTAAAAAAGAATAAACAATGTGGGCTGTATATTATATACATAAAATTTTGGATACATTAATATTGTAGCTATAGTTAATAGTATTCTTCAAACATCAACTATCATGTACCCTGTTTAATTCAGTTATAAAAATCAAACCATCTAGTATAATTTCAAGTCAGGATAATACTAAAGGCAGTAAAATTGTATGTGGCACAAATGATTAAAAGGAATAATTCTATAATTTATTTTATTATAAGATGTTGATCTCTCTCTGGATAGCTTTCAACACCAAACTATTTCAGGAATTGCCAGTCTGTGTAGGTTCATGAATTTTTTACTGAAATGCTGAAGTTTAAAAAAAGATCTTTCTATCCTGAAACTAACATCAATGTATTTAATGAGTACTCAATAAATACTTTATGACTGACTGGCTGGAACATCTGAAATCGTTGCTTTATTTGGTGGCAAATATAATAGGTAGCTTTTAATCGGATGGAATGAGCAGCTTCATGCTAAGTAGAATATGAACTTTCCTTTTGTCAATATAAATTGATTCTAAAGTTCAATAATGTTTGGACTTTTTTTTTCCCAGAAGTTTTCTATTGAACTTTTGTCCTAGAATCACTCTTCTTTCCAGTTCTTCCATAATCCAAGGAAATACATCAAACAATTACACTATTTGCAGAAATTGTCTTGTAGGTAAAACACAAATGAAAAGTTGACAGCATTAACTGCTATTATTTCCACTTTCAAAAGAATTCCAAATTGCCATGTCAAATTAAGTAAAATTATGCATTTATCTCTACTTATAGCACCATTCACTTTTTTTATTATCTTGATAGACTCAGTTTCTTTACTCAGTCTACATATTTTCTTAGTTCTGGAACAAAGTGACTCGTTCTCTACAATTCTCTAATTGGGAGAATTATCTGCTGACTCTTTGAGATTTAAGTATTTTTCTAAGTGTGTAAAAGAACTGCCTTTGTTAATTGTTTGCTCATAGCCATGCTTACACAATTTTGTGTAAAAGACATATAGAAAGACATGAATACTAATTGATTTTTGTTCAATTATACTTGTGGTAGATGATATTAATAGTGATAAGCTGGGAGAAGCTATTAGACAAAGCATGAATGAATACTAGAATATACAAGGTACTTTTGCAACATAATAGAAATGCAATAGCATTTAGGGATAGAAAATGCAATAGCAAAATGGAAGAAAAGTGTTACTTTGAAATTCACTGAAGGAGAAACCTGAATGGCTAATAAGCGTACAAAGGGATATTCAGTCCACCGATAACAGAACAACTGAGAACAAAAACAATAATATTATACTGATCAAATCTCCAATAATTTTTAAAAATCCAGTACTACCAAATTTTGGTAATGTTTGAAACAAGTTAGCTTCATCAACTGCTGGCTGATATGCATACTGATGTAGTTTTTTTGTATAAAATTTGCTGATCTGTAGTAAAATTACGTATACATACACCTCATGACCAAGAAACCTTCTGTGTGTTCTTCAGAAATGCTTGAGCTTAGGCTCCTGAAGAAGTGTTTATGTAGCAATGTTTGGGGTAGAAGGCACTGGATTAGAGGTAGCTTTGGTGTCCATATATAAGATAACTGATAAATGTTATAAATGCATGCATGCTATGTAGCAAAATTGTTCCTTAAAATCATATCACAGAATTTATTTCTATAAAAAATCCCCCAATATGTAAACACATAGAGACAGAAATTAAATCAGTGGTTGCTGAGGGCTGGGGGTAGAAATGAGGAGTGACTGTAAATAACCACACTATTTCTTTGAGGTCTGAAAGAAATGTTCTAAAATTAAATTGTGGTAATGGGTGCATAACTCAATTAATACAATAAAATTCACTGAATTGCACAGTGAGAATAGGTTAATTTTATGGCATGTAATAAGGTTGTAAAATATGGAATTTTAAAGACAAATTATAACAGTACTATTTGTCTTTGCAAATATATATACAAAGGCAAATATGTACATATATACGAGATTCCAACATATCTAACACATTAGCAACTACTTTTAAGTGGATTCTTAGAAAGAGAAGGAAAATAAAGTATTGGGGTTAGCCCAATAGGACAGCACATGTGTGACACAGTATAGAATAAGGAAGCCTTGCACGTACAAATAATGAAGTGCCTCAAACTCACAAAGATTAACCTAACTCTTGTCCCTGGAAAAAAATTAAATACATAAAGCAACTATCATATATGGTATTTGATGAAAACCCGGGAGAAGACAAAATTTTTTAACATAACTTTTGAGAATTCAAAGTGCTGTGCTGGTTATTGCAATGCCCAGAAAGGTTTGGAGGGGAAGGTAATGATTGTGTATATACTGAAGATTAGAACAACATAATGAGCTAAGTAGATGGGGCAGACAAGTCTTTTATGTGAAAACTATACATTCTTCATTGTTGTTATCATACTTGTGTGCTCTTTCATAGTTATCAAAAGCCAGGAGGACCTGGAGGTTTACAACTATTTAAATGACATGTCTTTCTTTTTATAATCTCTCAGAAAATAGCCTTTAATCATAAGGCTCATAATGACCACTGCTTTTTAAAAAATATGTTATGATAGGAAATTTATTTTAAACCTTAGGTTATTGGGCATACTGAAAGAAATAAAAGATGATGCAAGCAGATGGAGAGATATACCATATTCTTGGATCAGAAGAATCAATATTGTGAAAATGACTATAATACACAAAGCAATCTACAGATTCAATGCAATCCCTATCAAATTACCAATGACATTTTTCACAGAATTAGAACAAAACATTTCACAATTTGTATGGAAACACAAAAGACCATGAATAGCCAAAGCAAGAAAAACGGAGCTGGAGGAATCAGGCTCTCTGACTTCAGACTATACTACAAAGCTACAGTAATTGAAACAGTAAGGTACTTGCACAAAAACAGAAATATAGATCAAAGGAACAGGATAGAAAGTCCAGAGATAAACCCACACACCTTTGGTTACCTCATCTATGACAAAGGAGGCAAGAATATGTTTGGCATAAACATTAAATTTTTTTACATTATCTGTATATACATTCATGGATGTTATGATAGCTATTCTACACTCTACACTCTTTCAAGGAGATTCACATATTTCAACCATTAACCTATTACTCCATACACTGCATATATCCTCTTCCTTCTTTGTTTTTTCCCCATGTAAGTCTGCTAATAATAAAATATATCTCCAGTAGGTTATGATACAAACACAATGCAAAATCTCTTCTACAAATATCATCTATTGGAAAAAATAGCAGACAATGTGCGTTTAGAAAATACAGATTGATTGATTTGCTCATTTTTATTTGATTAGATTTCTCTTTAATTGTATCTGAGAGAGTTTAGAGCAGAGAGATTTGGGATATATATTTGGTATTATAGTAGTCTGTCACCCATCAAAATCAAGTCACTTTTTAAACCTCTGGATTTCTTCTTTGTAAATGAGGACATTCCTACCTGTCCTGTCTTCTAAATTTTGGAGGCATTTGGAAATGAATGAGTTTATGTGATAGAGTAGCTGAAGATCTTTCCCTCATTGGAAAAGTGCAATAGTCTAGATGGACAAATCCTTTGCCTCATATGCTTTTGCATTCTCTAAGCATACTCAGGGCTCTAATGGAGTCATAAACAGAATTAAGTCAGTGCTTATTACATTGACTTATTACACTTATTATAATGCAGGTCATTCTGTAACTACTTATGTTGCCTTCTCCCCTTGTAAATGGATTTATGATCCTTTTACGTAAAGATCAAAAAAGAAGCTAGAATTCACAATAAAAAACAAAATTTGGGTTTTAATAAATCTTCTTTAGTAAACACTCAGGTAAGTAAAGGAGATGAAGTCTACCTGAGTGGAAAAAACCTGAAAGAAAGTTATTAATGGTATTGCTGTGGCTCTTTTGTAAGATTAATATTCAATTAGGAAAAAAAACAAAGTAAAACATCTTATATGGTGGAGAACTTAATGGTATGCAATTTAGCTCTTAAATCTAGATTTTATTCCAAACTAAACAGATTTTATTCTCACTTTAATTTTACTACAAAAAATCTAAGAGAAACACAAAAAAGTTTAAGTGTTATGTTTGAATTTTCTATTTTTCTTAAATTCAAGAAAAGAAAGCAACATATAAACAGGTAAAATAATCCTAATTATGTTAGATATGACTCTATATAACTCTCACACTTGTGATCATTTTTGTTTTCAATTATGATAGCCTCTCATTTAGATTCAAATAATATTTTGTTTCTTAATATTCTTGCTGAAATTATTCACAAATAAAATTCCAAAATTGTTTTTTTGATTAACTAGTGATTTTTATTCCATATTTTTTCTTGGACAATGCTTAAGAATATTATGAAAATATATAACTTTGTTAATACTTACACTAACTTCAAAATTTTAGCTAAGATAAGTTTAAAGTTTTTAATTTCTTGCAGAATCCCCACAAGATTTAGATGGAAAAATGAATCCTTTTTTGATATGGTGGGTTTTTTGTTGTAATTAATGTTTTATAAATTCAATAACCTTCTCACCTCCAAAAAACTGTTTTATATTTTTTTATCAAAGATTCTTATGTCTGATAAGAGTATAGCTCATTTTTCTATTTTTTCCTTTCTTACCCTCACTAATGAAACTGGTAATAGTTTTGGACCCCATGCCATTTTTTCATGTAGTTACATCTTGTCTTTTTATAAAAGAAAATTAGAAAACCGCTAAGTGTTATAGATATTAATGGTTGTTAGAAAAGTAAAATAAAAGACTCTCTTTCGAGAGCTCTTATGTCATTATTCATGAATTATTAATGCATTCAAAGGAGTAGAGTGCTGATCTCCAAGGCTAGGATGATGGACAGTGGAAAGGGAAAGAGAGGCTAAGAGAAAGCTGTTTGTCATATGTGAAGCTCTAATAACAGGCTTCCCTATAATGAAGAATTTTAGCTGAATTTAGAAAAAGAAACTTTTACTACATCTTAGGTTATCATTCATGGCATCTCGAATCACCAAGGGCAAATCTGCTGGATACCTTTGTATAACTGAATATTTTTAAAGCCCATTAACAATACAAATTCCAGAAAGTAATAAATAGGACTTAGGGGGATTTCCCTGGTGGTCCAGTGGGTAATACTCCGTTTTCCCAACACAGGGGGCCCGGGTTCAATCCCTGGTTAGGGAACTAGATCCCGCATGCATGTCACAACTAAGAGTCTACATGCTGCAACTAAGAAGTCCACACATGCAATTAAAAGATCCCGCATACTGCAGTGAAAATTCCGCAAGCCACAATTAAGACCTGACGTAGCCAAAAAAAAAAAAAAAAAAAAAAATAGGACTTAGGTAATGCCACGAAACTACACTTTTATTTCCTTTCTGCTACCAGATCACATACATGTTACTCAAGTTGTGGGCACTAAAAGAATCATAAATAGGGCCTCTGTATTTGTTGTTGTTCTGTGACTATAAGCAACGGAAACACAACTCTGGGTTAATAAAACATAACATGAGTTTATTACAAGGACATGGAATAGCTTCCAGAATCCCAGGAAAGACTGAAGATCAAGAAGGACAAGATCCCAAAAAGTTTCTGGTATCATGATGGGAGGAACTAATGGGCAATCTCATCAGTATAACCCCATTGTTCCCGATATTTTTGTTTAAATGTTTTTCAGCTCACAATTCAAGTTCTGGAGAGAGATAGCCATGTGATCATCAGAAGAGAGTGTGTGCATGACCTTATTTGTAAGGTTGCATGAAAAGGTTGACAAGTTTAATTACCCAAGGGGGAATATTGAGATAGTATTGTTTTTTAAAAAAAGGAAATGAATGCTGGGAAGATAAAAAGAAAATTATGAACTATACCTGGACTCTTAACATCCTTCAGGTCTATTTGAGTGTGTGTAATAATTACAAAATCACACTGACTATTTACATATTGTCCCTAAGCTGGGACAATATGTAAAAATATGCCTCAAAGTAAGACTGATTAGAATTTGGCCCTTATAAAATGTCTGTACTGTCTTTGATCTAGCAGCACCTTAATATCATGGAGAAATATACTAATTTACCACAATAGAGTGAATGATTTTCAGATTGAGATGATGTATCAATAAATTAATCCCAAGCATATCATTGCTAAGCTAAAATGAGCATGGAATCTGGACACAGATTAATTACCAAGTAAATGTTTGAGGAATCATTGCTGTGACTAGCTTGGCTTAGGGATACAGTCTAGCTAAAGAAAGATTATAGAAGAAAGCAATTTTGTTCATTGGGACTAAAATAGTAGTTCTGGCTTCTTTAGAATAATTCAAGAGTTTGTATTATAATTGGAGAATCAATTTTGCTTAATTTTTTTTATAGATTTGCAATATACAAAGAGAATTAGATTCTGCAAACAGTATTGCTTAAAATGAAAAGAGTGAGCTCCCTGGCGGTCTAGTGGTTAGGACTCGTACTTTCACTGCTGAGGGTGCGGGTTTGATGCCTGGTCACAGAATTAGGATCCTGCAAGCCACAGGGTGCAGCCAAAATAATTAATTAATTAACTAAAAAAGAAAATGAAAATAAGAGTCGATAAAATAATCACCCCTTAAGCCTATTGTATGTATCAGTCATTCATCTATTCATTTAAGAATGAATGAGTCTTTTTCATGTTCCAAGTAGTGTTCTAAAGCCGGGGGAGGGGCTTCCCTGGATGGCGCAGTGGTTATCCACCTGCCAATGCAGGGGACATGGGTTCAAGCCCTGGTCTGGGAAGATCTCATATACTGCGACGCAACTAAGCCTGTGCACCACAACTACTGAGCCTCATGCCACAACTACATAAGCCTGTGTGCCTAGAGCCTGTGCTCCACAAGAGAAGCCACCGCAATGAGAAGCCCGCACACCACAATGAAGAGTAGCCCCCATTTGCAGCAACTAGAGAAAGCCCGCGTGCAGCAATGAAGACCCAAGGCGGCCAAAAATAAATAACTAAATAAATAAAAACATGGGGTATATTTGGTAGTGGTGGTGGGAGGGGACTCTTTCTTCATGGAACTTTAATTCTACTGGAGAAGATACAAAATAAATATCCCCATGAATTTATGATATAATGCCAGCTAGTTGCATGTACCATGAAATAAAAAGCAGGTAAGGAGACAGAATAAAATAGGGTTGGAGGTAATGTGGAGGAGAGATATTTTAGATGGAGTGATTAAGAAAGGCATCTCTAACTATCATCTGAATAGAGATGACAATAAAGAGACCAGACAAGCAGTTAAATCACAAAGATATTATCTAACCTGAAAGAGTTGGTCAATTAACATCTAATATGGCTTCCTTATTCTTTAAGCATTCCATTACCCAGGATTCCATTGCCTTACTTCTTTTCTTATCCTACAAACTTTTCCCAGAACTTCTTATCCACTCATATTAACTATGATAACAATGTACAAATTCCTATCTGGTATCCTGATGTTCCTTCCAAACTTCAGACTTTTATATTCAACTGCCTGAGAGATAGGCTCAGCAGGAATGTTCCAGAGACACCTGTTATACAACCTATTAATGCTGAAAGGGACTGTTTTCAGCATCCTCATATTCCTCTATTAACTCAGTAACCAAATACAGAAACCTGTAGCCATCCATGACAGTTTTTCGTCATGGAACTATAAGTCTCTATTTACTCTTGAATATTTCTTAAATAAAAAAGCAACTTCTGTCAATTACTACTTTCCCTAAACCTCTCTAATCTCTTACTTGAACTTTTGCAACAGCTTTTAAAATGGTTACCTAGGCTTCAGTTGAACATCCTCAAGTCTGTTCTTACTCTGCCCTTATTGAGACAATTATCTATAGGACTTTGTTATGCTCCTTCTCAAAACCATTCAGTGGCTTCATACTGCCCAAAGGATAAAGTCTAAGCTCCTTATATGACATTTTCATATAATCAAGCCTAATTTTAAGCATAGTCTTGTGACTAAATCTAATAAATACTAGTTTTTCAGAGTTTACCTTAAACTCGCAAGAGCTTTTAGGAAAATCTACCATGTCTTGAAACCCTCCTTTTGGATTCTATGGTTTCATATTTAGCAAACACATGTAAGTGCTACACCCAGATTCCTTCTTTTTTTTTTTTTTTTGCCGTACGCGGGCCTCTCACTGTTGTGGCCTCTCCCGTTGCAGAGCACAGGCTCCAGAAGCGCAGGCTCAGCGGCCATGGCTCACGGGCCCAGCCGCTCCGCGGCATGTGGGATCCTCCCGGACCGGGTCACGAACCCGCGTCTCCTGCATTGGCAGGCGGACTCTCAACCACTGTGCCACCAGAGAAGACCCCAGATTCCTTTTGATGGCTTTTATCATTTCTGTTTACCATCTCTCCTTTCCTATTATTCTTGTTTCTAACTTCCTTCACATGCAATTATAATTTGAGGCCACTTGCAGGCAATTAGGGCTCTTTTGCAAAGAACAGGAAGTACCTGGGAGTTAATGACGTCATGGAACAGAGTTTGGCAAATACCCTGTGGAAGTATAAAAGCCCAACTTATTTGCATTGAGTAGGGAAAAATTCTGAGGAGCAATTCACCTTCAGATCTTTCCTAAGGATTCAGGCTATAGTGAGACTGCCTGAAATTGTACACTTGCTCCTACTTCCTCACCAGTTTCTCCAGGATCACTTTTCTAATAAATCACTAGAACATCTTAAGGTCAGCTTCTAAAGATATAACCTAAGACACCACCCTCTCCTATTTTCCCTCATACCTTCTGGCTCCTCTTCACTGCCCTCTGTTGCCAGCTTTTCCTTCTCCCTCCAACATATAAATGCTGAGTTCATCAGCACTTAATCTCATAGGCTTTTCTCACTGTCCCCTCCCTATGCAATTTCATCTATTCTGATGGCTAATGCTAGAAGCAATTTTTTCCCTTTCAACTTAGACTTTCCTCTGAGCTTTAGACAATATATCTAAAACTCTCCTCAATATTCCCACTTGGATGTCTCACAGGCAAGTCAAACTCAATATATCTCAGAATGAAAAAAATAATCTATCTCAACTCCCTTTCCATATATCGGGTGATCACATTGTGGAAGAAAACCAACCAAGAATTTTTAGCATAAGAATCTATCAACAAAAATGATAGGTAAGAGAAGGCTTCAAAGGGGCATTCAAACTTGGGGGAAGAGGGTGGAAAGTTGTATTGGGCTAGTTTCAGGAATAGATAATCTTTTCATAAGGATTAGCAGCCATTGAACAATCTGGTTTGTAACAAGAGGGGTGAAGAGACAGCAGATAATTTATGTGGAAGAGGACATGGGAGGCAGAGTTGAAAAATCAAGTATATGCAAAGGTCACAATGGAAAATTCTCAGTTTTTCCATGTGTCACAGCATCCTTCTCCTAGGTCTTCATGACATTCCTTTATCTCATTTGCTTCACCCTAGAGCAATTCACTATATTTTTCCTGATTATTCTAATAATCTTAAAAATGGTCTCTATATACTGTGAACCTTCTATAATCTATTTTATAATGTTTTATTAAACATTTAGTAATTATAAGATAATATAAAAGGCTATAAAATATATAAAGCTAAAATACTAAATTGCTCATTTCTCCATCAGCTGGTTTAAGAAAACCTCTATATGCTTCTCCCTGATCCTATTCAATTTTGTCTTTACTCGGCCATGACCACTTACCCAAATTTTAGCTTTAACATTTGTTCTCATGCTGTCCTTAAAAGGTCATCATTTCTGTCTTTATCTCTAAAATATATTGTTTATTTTTCCTGTGCTTAAATATAAAATAATACTGTAAGTATTATTCTATGACTTGCCTTTTTCAACTGACATTATATTCCTGATATGCAAATATATTATGTAAAACTGTTATATAATATTCCATTGTATATAAATATAACACAAATTATTTAAAAATTTTAATGTTGGCAGACTTTTGGAGGTTGTTGCTTTTTTAAAATTAATAGATTAATGAATTAATATTTATAAATGTCATTTCAATGAACATTTCTATATATGTCTTCTGATGTACACATTAGAAGGGTTTCTTCAAATACTTGAGTTGAAGCACTATGTCTTTGGAGATATAAGTCTTCTGCTTTACTAAAGGGTGCCAAATATTTTTCCGAAGGATTTGTACCAATTTCATATTTATAATCCTAGCAATAGTGTATAAGAAATTCTCATTTTCTTCAAATTTTAGAGTGTGATCTAATCCATTCCTCATCCTGCAGCTACTATGACCTTTTACAAATGCAAATCTGATTTTATGGTTTAATCCTAAAGTCCTTTAATGGTTTCTCATTGATTCTAGAATAAATTCTAAAAGTTTAACATTGTCAAAGGATTCTTTTTGCTCTGACCACTCCATCATTTAATATTTTATAACCCTCTATCTCCACACTGGCCTTAAGTTTCTTTTTTCTGCCCCAAGACCTTCATACATGACACTTTTTCCTGGAACTCTTTTTTTTTCTACATCTTTTCCTGATTAATTTGCTCCTTTAGTGTCATTTAAATGTCACTTCCCCAAGGAAGCTTGTTTTGACTCCTTAGAGTTTATTAGGCCCTTTCATTAACTGTCATTATATTATATACCCTTTTTTCTAAATACAGCATTTATCACAAAAATAATTAAGAAATGTTACATGTATTTTTTAATGTGCCTGCTAATAACCTTCAATTTCAAATGAGCTCAATTACAGTTTCCTGTTCACAAAATTATTTGGAACAACTAGCAAATATTTTCAACAGACAATGCTCATTATATATGTTGAGTGGGAATGGCTAATCCCTATATACACACACACATGCACGCATTATACTTTATATTAATTTTCATTCCAGAAGTGGTAGGTTATTATTCAGCAAATATTCATGTCCTCCCTACATTCCCAATTTCCCCAACTTCTAAATGAGGAGGATATTCTTCTGTGCCATTGATATTCATCTAAGCCATGAACCACTTTGACCAATGGAAGGTGGAAGGTATGATGAAAGCTGAAATATGGAATGTGCCTACCCTTTTAGGCATGCCGTCTTGCCTTCTACCATCACCATGAGAAAGATATGCTTTAGCCAGCTTGCCAGTCCCTTCAGAATATGGGAGTCATATGAGGGAGAACTGAGGCAAGTATAGATTGGTAAATACCATCTGATCCATAGACTGAGATATAAGTGATCCTTTTGGTAAGCTTTTTGAGATTTGGTGGTTAATTGCAGGTAGCAAAAGGTAACAGGCACACTAAATTCTTAAAAGAGATGAAACTATTTTTTTTGCGGTACGCGGGCCTCTCACTGTTGTGGCCTCTCCCGTTGCGAAGCACAGGTTCCAGACGCGCAGGCTCAGCGGCCATGGCTCACGGGCCCAGCCGCTCCGCGGCATGTGGGGTCTTTCCGGACCGGGGCACGAACCTGTGTCCCCTGCATTGGCAGACGGACTCTCAACCACTGCGCCACCAGGGAAGCCCAAGAGATAAATCTTTTAAAAAGACACTGTATGGTCAGGCCAACCAAGATGGTTGTTCTCTTGTTCTCTGTACATCCTCTGTTTGACCAGTGCCTACTTAGCACCTACACGTTACTCACCTGACTGACCTTCTTACATAGTTGCCCCAGGACCCAGCTAATGATTGGTATAACTTTAGCCACCTAGATAGCTTATCACAGGGGCAGTGAGGGATGTGCCCATCTGCTGGTTTCCCCGGTAACCGATGAGCCAACCTGACATCAATTCCCCCTATAACTGGTAACTTTCCCTCCCCCAGCATGAAAACTGCCACCCTGTCCTTCACTGCGGTCAGCCACACACAGTGGGGTGTCCCTCCAGGACCTTGCTGCAGACAAGTAAGCTGCCCCTATCCATTAAACCATTGATGTCTCTCTTGCTGACTCCGGGCTCTTTCTTCAGTCTTGAAACTGGGCAAGTACGGGCCTTGTAGGCTTGTGAGGTGCAGCCCAACAGACACAAAATTAACAGAGTTAAGTTTTCTCAAATAATTATCAATAACATAAAATGAATCCAATTTAGTTTGAAATATAAATAGCTGCTCAGATGCTTTTTCAAAATAACTTAGATGAGAATAAAATATAAATTTAAACATTGGAAACTTTAAGTGGTGGACTTCTTTATTTTAGACTCTGATTATAAGCCTTTTACTTCATAAATCCTTTTATGTGTCTTCAGTAAGGGCCATGGCCATTATGAGCTATCACTGACAATTTCTCTTAACATTTTAAGGGCCAGCTTTAAACTGAACATTTCCCATTAGATGTATAGAAAAGGTTTTATAATCCTTTTCTGTGACGACCCCTACTTTTCAAAGTTGAAATATAAAATACTCTTAACCAATTACCCCGTATTCCTAATGTCCAAGTTTAGCTTTTTCGTCATAAAGAAAAAGAGCCATTTAAGTTTCAGAGGTAGTGAGCATATCATAACTAAAAGCATATTATTTAAGTCATGCAGATAACACAATTCAAGTGCAAGATATAACTGCTGGTTAAAGTAGCTTCTGCAATCTGGAAGGTATCTCCAAACTCCTAGACCAGTGAGAGTGAAACTAGAAAAAAAGTCTTTCTACTATAGCACAATATAAGGTTTATACCAGAATTTGCCTTCTTTATCGTGAGAGTCAGCATCCCCTTTTTACAGGGTGGTGGTCTTGTGCTAGGATCCAAACAACACTCACATGCAGAAGGAGGGATTCTAAGGAAACCTCATAAACGTTATGACCTGTCTCCCTGGCTATAGTCAGTCCTTCTAGGGATAAACTTCTGACTCACGCCAGGCTGATTCTCTCTCTGAAAATTTAGGATTAGAATTCAGGGTTAATAATTAGATCTACTGTCTACACCTAGAAGTCAAATGATATGAACATGAGCACTTTACAGTGGCCACGTGGATGCTGAAGCCAGGAAACAAGGCCATGTGCATAGAAGAAAAGCAAGCCAATACAGCAGATACACAGAGATTGCAGATGGAGCTTCTCATCTGGTTTCCAAAGAGCTTTTCAGTTCCGTTTACCCCTTTACCAAGAGGCCTATGTACACATATTTCTTTTCATGTACCTGTGAGGAGGAAAGACTCCAATTCTAGGTTGTCCATTTGCCTGTCAAACTTACCTGTGATCGAATGAGATAGTTCACATCAAAATCTAACTTCTGTAATCTCAACAACTGTCTGGTAGAAAATGCCTCCACATATTCCAATTTTGCTTTCTCTTTTCTCCAAGCTGAAGTTCCCATGCAAAATCTAACCTTTCTCAGTTGAATGTATGCTAGGAGACTGTATATATTGATGATTGTAACTATGTTAGCCGTGATGGAGGGAAACATTGTAGTACACTCTGTTTGTCTGTGTGGGAGCAGGGGGGGTTGAGATTATTAAAATTTAAGTTGTTTTTTTCTTTTTTACAACCAAAGGATATTGCTACGGACTGAATTGTGTCCTTCTTCTACCCACCCAATTCATGTATTGAAGCTCTAACCCCCGAAGTAACTGTGTTTGGAAATAGAGCCTATCAGGAGGTAATCAAGGAGATAGGGCCTACAGGAGAACATATGGGCAGGGCACTGATCCCAGAGAATTAGTGTCCTTATAACAAAAGACACCAGAAAGCTCTCTCTCTCTCCACATACCCACAGAGGAAAGGCCGTGTGAAGACACAAGCAAGAAGGTGACTGTCTAAAAGCCAGGAAGACAGCTCTCTCATCAGAAACCAAATTTGCAGTCTCCTTGATTATGGACATTCCAACCGCCAGAATTGTGAGAAAATAAATTTCTGTCGTTTAAGTCACCCACTCTATGGTATTTTGTTGTGGCATTCCAAGCTGACTGATACAGATATTTAACAAATTCCAGGTGTTAAGGGGGCCTATGTCTACCTGTGAGTCCCAGAATTCACAGTGAAGCTGGATAACAGAGCAACTTGTAAGTTTCTATAATTTATGGCATCCAGGTGAGACCATTAGGGGAATGTAAATAGGAACAACCTTGCATGTACTTTAGACTTTCTACATAGTATTGATGACCGGGTCCATATTATGCTTAGAATTCAAATTTTTCATTTCAGGTTTAATACACGATCATTGTAGGGCATGCTAATGAATGTTCTTCTACTTCAGCAAGTGAAATATTTCTTTTACCAGGAAAGCTATATGCAGTGAAAATGTTGATAGCTTCCTCTAATTGAAACTATATTGCTGGTTATATACCCTCAAGTACAAGTCTTATATCTACTTTTTTCTACAATGCTAAGAATCATGACACTATTATTAAATAGAGACAAAATATTCTTCAGGTCAGAAAAAAATTGGTGTATGTGACCAAGAAGATTATGTATTACATATCATCACAGAGTTGTCACTCTTGTGATATACTGTAGAGTACTAAAAGCTATTGTTCCCATGAATTATAACCCCAAATACCTTCACTCTGAAGATTCATTTTATCAGGGAACTCGGTATTATACATCACCACTGTAATGTGTAACATATTTTCAGTGACATATCTTTATGGGATGCTATAGGCTAAAGTAGAGTAATTATCATAGGAAGGTTTTTACAAGAGATTTTATGTTTTAATTTCTATGTTCAAAGTTATCTAAGTTGTCTCTGTAACAAGAATGTTAAAAATGCTCTTAGGTTATATTGTAAAGTCAGTCCTTAGGGATTTTAAATTATTTTCAATTTTTAAGAGGTCTTTTATGAGAAAAGAAATCATCAATAAAACAGAAAAAACTTTCAAAGCATGCTCTTCATTTTACATTGCTTCAGCTTGTGACAAGTGGCTGTTTAACAGGAAAACAAAATAAAGGAAAGAAAAATCTTATTTTCTCCATTTTGCTCCACTAAAGTAACCATAAGCAAATGCAGAAACAAAGCTGTTTAAATGCAAAAGTCTTGCTAAATCCTCTGTCAGGCCCTACAACATTTCAATGCTGTCTAAATATTTTAAACATAATAAGAAATAGCTATCTATAACTTATATGGATACATACCTCTAGCTTCTGAGTTAAATTCTGGCCTGGCTGGCCATTAGTGGTTAATTAGAAGTGACATGAGAGATCCAACATTCAACACAGACTTGATTTTTCTGGTTTAAGAGCCTAGTTACTTTATGCAAATTGGCAGGAGACCATTATCAAGCAGCCCTGGCAATCAGTGTTTAATTTGTTGATAGCCTTGACAGTCATGGCCAAAGTATAATTGGCATGGGCCCTGGTGCAAAAAAATAAATAAATTGGATTGTGCACAAAATTAAACAACATAATTATCAACAATTAGACATTAATTAGGGGGTAGCAGATTCCCAAGCCCTTCTGAATTTGGCCAAATCTAGACCTAATTATATTTTGATGTTGTGAAAATATCCATGTTGCTGAGATAATAAAGTGTTCAGAAGGTGCTTCCTATAGATTTTGTATTTCATAATGGATTATCATGTCAGGAAATTAAATATGTTTATATTTGGCAATGATCTAATAATTACAGAAAAATTAGTGAGGTGGGATTCATGTTAATTTAGTAGTAATTTATCTACATTACCTATTTTTATTTGATCACATGAAAAGACTGGTGCACAAAGAAATGTATATAAAACAAATAAAGTCTCACTGATGAATATATTAAAGAGACAGGAACAGCAAGAGACAGGAGAAAAAGTTCAATAAGTACCTTCCACTATAACAAAGAAGCTCCATCTTAGACCCCAGGGGAGAACTGTCACAGCACACTGCCAGCCACAGCCTTGATAATAGGTTTGTGTTATCAGGTGGGGCATGAAAAAGTATTCATATGAAAAATACTTTAGCACAAGAAATATTTCATTATAATTATTAATGAAAAAAGTCAACAGCATCCCTTTGAGACATGAGAATATGTTACAGATGTTCCTTCTGATCAGAAACATAGCTGAAGAATATATGCAAATTTCAATAGCTTAGCAATATTTGAATAAACATTTCCTTATCCTATTCCTATGATCCGAAGACCTGAGACAGTGATCTCTGGGTTCTCCTACCAGCTAGTCATGGTACAATCCACCTGTTCTACTGGTGTATATTCTAACTACTTGTGACTACAGGTTATTCTGTGCAGAAGACCACAGGTAAAATGAACATCCATGCTTGCTTGAAGGAACCCACCTGTTCTATCTTATTTATCACTTTAATGCATATCAATTTGTTCAATTACCTAGGGAGTGTGGACTCTGTTCTCTGAGGGAAATAAGACACAAATTTTTTGTTGTTGTTTTTACATGAGTCCTCCTGATTACTACACCTCACCTCACACTCACTCTTCTGTATTGATAATTAGAAGTTCTATCTATCTATCTATCATCTATTTGTCTATTTATTGAAGCTATTTTTAAAGTATTTTAAGTAGAATATTATTTTAGGACTTCTGCTCCATGTTCTCTTACTCTGTTTAAATGTCTCATAGAACTTGCAAGTTATACAACCTAATGTCACCTTGTGAGTTCTCATCCTAGACAATATAGCATTGGGTATTTGTTAGCATTTCCTATTCCGTGAAAGCTTCTCTTCCCATGAATTCCACAACACTATTTTATTCATTGGATAAAAATGTGGTGGCTTATCAATAGTTATCAGCATAACTTAAACGTTATTATCATTGAGATTCAGAGCCTTTAAATTTGACAATCTACCTTACTTGATACTGTCTTTGTACATTCTAATCTTATTTTTTCCAGATTGTAGCATGCACTTTTTAATTAATTAATTAATTAATTTTTAATTTTTTGCGGTACGCGGGCCTCTCACTGTTGTGGCCTCTCCCGTTGCGGAGCACAGGCTCCGGACGCGCAGGCTCAGCGGCCATGGCTCACGGGTCCAGCCGCTCCGCGGCGTGTGGGATCTTCCCGGACCGGGGCACGAACCCGTGTCCCCTGCATCAGCAGGCGGACTCTCAACCACTGCGCCACCAGGGAAGCCCCTACCATGTCTTTTTTATTCAGCACATTTTTATTGTTACTGTTTTTGTTTATAGTTAAACAACTGTGGCAGAAATGTCCCTCCCAGACTGCTCTCCCTAATCAGAAATGTCTGTTCATTTTCATTGTGGTGATTAGTTAAGACAATTGCTGCCTTTCACTAGATCTGGATCCAGAGAGAAACACACGTAAAACTCTCGTTTCAAAATCATTAATTTAATAATAAGATGCTTACATTAATATTGAGACTAACTTGTCACTTCTTTGCTAGTTATGTTCTGAGCTCTTTTTTTTTTTACAGCCAGATTGTCTTGCAACAATGCCTAAGTTATCTGATTCATAGATCCCTATTTATTCCTGACCAATACCAATGAATTCTGCTCTCGCCTTTGTGATCTCACCTCTGTTATGAACTTGCTCTCTGATTTTTCTCCTGAACCCTTAGTCCGACCTGCTTCCTTGTTACTTGCTTTAACCCATCCAGTATTCTTCACAACCTAGGATTATATTTGTTTCTATACTGAAGGCTGCATTGACAGTCACTTAAAACTTACCCTGGCTCAGCAGCAGTAGCTACCCAATTCTGGAGAGATAGAGTTATGGTAATACTTTGTGATGGGGAATGACAATTCTTGGACAAAACAGATAAGCAGTCAATTAGCACATTAGACTACAGTAGTACCCCCTTATCCATTTTTTTTGTTTCAGTTACCCACGCTCAACCACTGTCTACTTTGACCCTAGACATTGTGCCTTCTTGCCTTCCAACTACAAAGAAAATGTCATTTCTCAGGACTGCAGGCTTGAAGATATTAAAAGTGGGTTATTTATCTAAGTTGCACCTAAGTAAGAATATTTTACACAACTTGAGAATGGGGCATCTCCAGAAATCCAAAGATATTCTTGAATTAGGAGAAAATTACCTTGACAAATAAAATGGCAAATTGATCTGATGGTTCCCAAATGAGACAACCAATGCATTCACATCCAAAGTGCACTGCAGTGTGAGATGAGGCATATGCCCTGCTGAGATAAGAACCTGTTGGGCCTTTGCCTGTCTTAAAAGTACATTTCTTCCAGTGAGCAGAGATTGGATTTCTCTTTTCAGCTGCAACTTTTCTGCTAAAGTTATGCTGGAGAAGTATTTTTCAGAGAGAAACATGAAACAACTAAACAGAATGATGATGAGAAATCAATGATTGAAACTTCCAGTGATTTTAGGGGAATGGAGTTTATGTTGGCCACTCAAGCATAGTGATGATTTTCTAGTGGGAAAAAGAGGACTGGAAATTGCATATGCTGTGATAGTTTGGTGGCAGAATACAAAAGAAATTCTTTGCAACAGCATTTAAAATTCTCTCGGGAGTATAAACATTATATCTTCCTTGCTTATGGGCAGCAGGGAACATACATACAATATGGAACATACATACAATATGAGGACATACAATATGAGGACATACATACAATATGGAACATACATACAATATGAGGACATACAATATGAGAACATACATACAATATGGAACATACATACATATGGAACATACATACAATATGAGGAAAAACTGCCAAACAGAAGAAACTTGCTTATTTGCTCTTTGTGATCCCAATTCAGTGTATAGATTCTTAGGCACTATTCCCACCCTAGACAAGCTGGAGATAGACCTAGGAGGCACAAACATATGCCTTAGAGGAATACCCCCAGAAAAATCTGAAAGTTCAAAAGAAATAAGAAACTATGTAACCTCTAATTCTACAGAGAAGGAAAACTAATTCTCTCCATAATTTGTTTTAGATACAGCATTTGGGAAGTTTGAAATAATTGGTTTGTGCATTGTAGTTTATAGTTATGTCCTATGGGGAATTAATTAACTAATATAGTTTTAAAATTATAAAAGAGCAAGGGACACCAAAGACTTTACATTCACTTGAATTTACTAAATGAAAAAAAAGTCACTAAAACTTCATTATAATGAAATTATTTAATGAATATTGAATATCATAATAGTTATTACATTCTAAATTTTAAATAAATAATATAAATAAGTAAATTTGTAAATAAATAGTAGCTTTTAGGTAAATTTTAAAGAGTATGATTTAAAAGAAGTTAAGTTAGGGTGATTGGACTGGATTTGATAGGTTTTATGTGGAAATAGAGGAATGTATTTTAGAAACCAGTGACTTAATCTTTAAACTTCAGTCCAGTTATGATTCCGGTTTTTCCCCTTTTTGATTAAGAATCCTATCCTTCTATTTCTAGAATTAGGGATGATTTTAGCTATCTTTTCTATTTAGAAAATAACACTCCAAAGAGAACTTCCAACTTTTCAACCCATTTTAGAGAGGAGAATAGGTATGGCAAAATTGTTTGGTTCCTCATAAAATTATTTTTTACATTTTGTTACTGTTGGAATCTCATTAAGCACATTTAAAATATAAATAATGTATTAAGTTAACTGAAATTTCCAAGAGTGTAATATATTTATTTCCAACCTGCAGCTTTTCATATGCAATAATAACATATTACAGTAGCCACCCACCTGAAAAAATATCACAATAAGCTCTACGAAAAGGACAAAAAACAGTTTGTATTATTGAACAAGGAATATCAGGAAAAACAAGAAATCAAAAGATGCTCAAAAATATTATAATGTGTTTTTCTAATTTAAAGATTTTCCTCTTTTTAGCACTTCTTAGCATAAGTAGAAATTAAAGTCACTGATTTCTTGTTAAAAAGTAAGGAGAATAGTCTTTTCTAAGAGCTCCTGCCAAATGAAAAATTTTTTATTTCTTGAAAACTCATCACGCTTCAAAACACCTTCATATGCAAACATGTAAATCCCACATACTTTTAAAATTGAGACATTCTCTCTGTCTTTGGTTTTTAGCAATTTCAGGTTTTATTTGTATATATTCTATCTGAGGTACATAGCTTTTCTTAACTCTGGAGTTTCTCTTTTCATTCATTTGGGGAAATTCTCAGCCATTGTAGCTTTTACTTGTTTCTTTTCTTCTCTTCTCTTCCCTCATATTGCCTCATTTCATCTCACCTGACCTCACATTTTCTTACCTCCTTTCTCTCAATCTCTCTCCTTTCATTCTGAGGATCTGGAAGATATGCTAAAATTTTTCATTATAGATGCATTTTATATGCTCTTTACTGTATTTTCAATATATCTTTCTCTCTGTGGTTCAGTCTATTTCCTAATGACCTGTCTTCCTACTCACTAACCCCTACTCCAGCTATATCTTAAACGTGTTCTTAATGTTAGTTTTAGAATTACTACAAGATTCATTTTATAAATTCCAATTTTCTGCTGACATTATCTAACTTAAAATATTTTCTTGTGCATATTAATCATTGTTATTTAAATACCCACATGTAATAATTCCAATGATGATTGCCATTTAACCTCTTGGTTTTCAACATTTAGTTCTGCTTCCTATAAATTTGCTAATTTTTGATAGAATGTTGAACACTGTGTATGCAAAATTATATAGATAATTTGAAGTTCTGCATGTGGTTATTTTCAGTAAGAGAAAATTTTTTTTTTGTTTTAAATTTCTGGCAGGCAGTACAGTACAGTAAGGGCAGACCAATTTAATCAGTCTGGGATAGAACGGATTCAAAGCTGGTTTCTGCCTTTAGGAGAGGATTTATTTGGGTCTGCTCTGACCCCAACTGAAGCTGAAGTATTTACCAGAGCCCATCTTTTTTGGTAGGTCCTGAACTAAATGCTTGTCTCCCCTGCTGTGAAATTGGCAAACGCTCTCTTCAGCTTCCTCAAATTTTGGCTAAAGTTTAAAAATCAGATGCTTAGGAAGGTGCCAAGTATTAGGCTTCCCTCTCTGTATTCCTCTTTTCTTTCTGTGGTCTTGGGCCTCAAGTTCTCACTGCCCTGGGAGACATCAATCCTGATTTTCACTTTACTAGTCTCAAGAGGCTGTACAAAGCTCTGATCAATTTCTCAGCACCTTGATTTTTGCACAAATCATTAAGGAAAAAGTGGCACAGGAATTTGGTCTCTGCTCAGAACAGTTCCCTTTTCTGCAGGATCTTAGTTTAAGTGCTGGCTGCCAACAGAGTTCTCCAATATTTTAAAATATACGTAGAGATTTTTTTTAAAATTAGCTTTCATAGTTGTTCTTTATAATCTGTTCTCATGTAAGATAGTTTTTCCTTATTATATTATAATGATTATATTAGGATATTTATAAAGCAAAGTGTTTTATAAAGGTAATATTGGACACTATGAATTATAAAAGAAACTCTTGAGTAATTTCTTATGGGTTAATATATTTCAGTTCTTAGCTCAATAATCAACTTATAATATGATAATATGTATTCAAAAAATGAAAATACTAAAATATTTAAGATTTATTGGTTCTATCTTCTGAAAAGATATCTATTCTACCATACATAGATATAAATATCTATCTTCATTGATATATGAGAAAGTTGACAAAAATAACAGAAAACAAATATCTAAACTGCCATAATTTTTGTCTAATGCTTACAGGAATTAGAAAGCTATTTTACTATATCTAGGTGCAAATCTTTTTCTATTTCACCTGCCTCCTATCTCTCACTCATCTCTCTCTGTCTTCTCTGTCTATCTATATATATACACATACACACATATACAAATACCCATATATAACAATAGCATATGTGTGTGTATACCAACTATACACACACACACAAATACACATACACACATACCAACAAGAAACATATAAAGGATAAAAAAGCAGTTGCTTGCAACAAACTTTTTCATCTGAATAAAGAACATTTTTGTAATGGCTCCTCAAACCAATATTGCCTGTTCTTTTTCTGCTTAATTTGAGGAATTTTTCTTTGAGTGCCTAACGCCAGGTTCTTATACTTTGTGTTTTGATATTGTACATTGATTTTACCTATATCATAAAGCACCCTAATTTCATTTATTTAAATGGCTTTATTGTTAACTCTATTTCTATGACCTAAAATATTCTATAAGCTCAGGGAAGCCAAAAGATAAAAATGAAATTCTGGGAATATATTTGGAAATAAATAACATTTTCAAATATATGGGCTTTTGGGAAGATACCAAAATAGTTTTAAGTGTTTAAATAAATAGTTTTGCCATGCAAATCTGATCATATGTCTTTATTGACCATGATCTTGTCTAACACAGGAATTGGAAGAAATCTGAAGATAACATATTGACTAAGTTATATACATATCAGTGAAAAGTGCAGTGACAAAGTCTACCAATTATTTTATTAGGCAAGTTGTCTGACAGATTATGGACAGTTTCTGATAAATTAATTGTTCTATCCATGCAATTGTTTCTAATTATTTCAATTCATTGAACATTTGGTTGATTTTTAACATAATGACTCAAGATGTCCAAACTTTAGCACTTTGTACACATGAATATTTAGTAAAAAGCAAAATAATAAATGAAGATTTGAATAAGCTGTCTAACCAAAAATTCAATAAGGTAGCTTTAAAGAGTTTTGTCAGTACAAACTGCTGTTTAAATTAAGGAAATTGTCAATTACGAATGCTGTCATCATTCAAACAACTGTGAACTGATATAACTTGAAACAAAATCTATTACATAGAAAATCAGTGTGTTTAATTCAGTTATTAAGATGATCTAGGACCTAAAGAGTGAATATTTTGTGGGTTTTTTTCTAAATTTTAAAGTTGTGACTTGTACCTTTCACCAATAGTGACAATAATCTTTCTTTGGTAACTGAAAGTTTTATGTGAAGTCAGCCAAATTATTCTGAGATACAACGTTCTATGTATCACACAAACACACACACACTCATAAAAAGCACCCCATATTTTTAATTAATTGTACAAATATGTGTATACTACATATAGATATGTAGATATCTACATATCTACATATAGATATGTAGATAATTGTATTATATTTGTTATTAATTTACAACTCTTTACTTTGCAAAGGGCAAGAGTGGTTTTCTTTCCCAAGATATATAATGTGTATATATTCACAATACCTATATAAATATAAAATATACTTTGGATGGGATTTTTATAGTAGTTTATAAACTTTTCTCTTTTTTTAAAGTAGAGGTTACAGTTAGATAGATAGAAAAATAGATGATATTACATTTTTAAGTGGAAATACTGTAATCTATTTTGACTGACAAAAGATGATGGAGTCTTAGAATTACTGTTAAGTGTAGACAGGACACCTTGCTGTATCAATTGAAATGTCCAAGTGTAAGAGTGAAATCTGATAAACATTAAAAATAATTTATTGTTTGAGAAATATACACTTTTTATTGCTTGGCAGTTGACCAGAAACAAAGGCCAAAAATAGGTAAATTTAAATATGTTAGAATAAGTGGTTCAGTAAATGGGAATTGTGAAGCTCAGAGCATGGATCCATGTTTGGCATTTCATTCAAATAGAGTCAGAATTTTATAGGAAACTATATTTCAAATGATGCATATTCAAAACAGTAGCTAATGCAATTAAGTTTAGTAAAATATTTTAAACATGAAGTTCCCA
Source organism: Delphinapterus leucas (assembly GCF_059928025.1). NCBI lineage: Eukaryota > Metazoa > Chordata > Mammalia > Artiodactyla > Monodontidae > Delphinapterus > Delphinapterus leucas. Next base: position 69,307,738 of record NC_143139.1, read on the forward strand.
ACATGTTGTCACCGTGATACATTCAAAACCAATCAACAAGCATTTAATTGGATTATACAGTCTAAGTGGATGTATAAATACATAACCAATCACGAAATTCTGCAACCAAAGTTGTTTCCTTTTGTCAGTAGGGTCTAAAGGCCATTGGGATACTTTTCTTTTTTCCAATCTCTATTTTATTATAAAACCCCAAATGAATATTTTCCATGATCTAATTTTCTGTTTACAATGATTATGGTGTTTGACATTCTGATTTATCTTTTTCATTATTTTTGTTATAGCCTTCTCTACAGTTATAAAGCATTATGTCTTTTTAGATGAGTTTATTATGAAAATTATTTTGATGAGTTTGTATGATGTAGTTTTCTCACATTTTCATTGTTCATGTGCACAGAAGTTTCTTCCTATTCTATCAAGTCTTCTCATTTTATTATGATATTTTAGAGGCAGTTTGAGTAGTAGTTTATAAACTTTTCTTTATATTAATTGTGACACTCTTGTGGGTAGAATTTATTCTTTTGACTATGAATGGTGGTTCGCAATGGACTGATGCTTTTATGGTGCTCTTATAGTTATGATTTGAGAGCATTTCTCTGAGTATTAGCTTTAACTCCACCCATTTGTCCCTCTGTAATGCTCAAGCTTCAGCACATCTCCATTTTCAGGCTGAAATTTCCTGTTTCCAAGGCACCATGGGTATACAACAGAGTATGCCACAAAGAATATTGGACTTTTGTAAGCTTGGCTATCACAAATGTGTAGCAAATTCTCTATTCTGTGCCAGAATCTGCTCATTTTACTTCACTGGGACTTTCAAAGAACAAATGCCATCTGTGTGAAATAAAGCACTATTGAAGGATTTAATAGCATAATTCGTAATGGTTATATCTTGATGATCATTCCAAATTGATCTGTTCCAAAATTTACTCAGGCTTAAAACATCCTGATAGACTACTGCTGTTGCTGCATTTCCAGAGTTTTCTTCATGTGGCTATTACTTTTGATATGCCAATAGAAACTGTATTGTTAACAGAAGAGTTTGAACGCTCATGAGAACCTCAGGGATAAAGGAGCAGTGAGTAGAAGTTGGAGCATCAAGGCTTATGACAGAGGCAGGAGGTAGTGGAAGCAGAGAGAAAAAGGAAGGATCAGTGGTAGAGATGATGGTGTTAAGAGACAATTTAGGAGAGGAAGTTGGAATTTATGCCTTTTATAAGCTGCATGCTCTGAATTCAGTGCAGAGGTCACTATAATTTTGTAAAAAGGTTTTTTAAAAAATATTTTCCAAGTCATATTTCATCATTCATTCTGTCATTCATTCAGTATATAGTTAACATGTATTTAAATATTATGTTACCTGGGTCTGTTGTAGACATTAGAGATACATTGGTAAAAACAAAATGTATTTAAAACAAATATCTTTCTTTATGGAGTTTGCATTCTGGTCTGTAAATTGGTATGTGATAGATTCAGTTTTGTCATAATTATTAATATGATGCATGCAAAATACTCAGTAAAATGCAAAACATGTAAATGTTTATTTCTAAATAAATGTAACATTGTTATTTTTGGAGAATGGGTACCATTAGTACTACATCAGAAAGCTACAAACTTAAACACACAACCACCTGATAAAACTTTCCACTTAATATTTTAAAAATTGTTTTAAAATTGAAGTTAAAGTTTACATACAATAGCAAATGTGGAGAAAAAGGAACCCTCATACACTGTTGGTGGGAGTGTAAATTGGTGCAGCCATTGTGGAAAACAGTAGAAAGGTTTCTCAAAAAACTGAAAATAGAACTACTATATGACCCAGCAATTCCACTCCTGGGCATATAGCCAAATAAACCAAAAACACTAATTTGAAAAGATACATATCCCAATGTTCATAGCAGCATTATTTACAACTGCCAAGGTATGGAAGTGACCTAAGTGTCCATCAGCTGATGACACTGTATGTCTACACACACACACCCCACCACACACACAGTGGTATACTACTCAGCCATAAAAAAGAACAGAATTTTGCCATTTGCATCAACGTGGATGAACTTGGAGAGCATTATGCTAAGTGAAATAAGTCAGAGAAAGAAAAATACTGTATGATATCACTTATACGTAGAATCTAAAAATTACAACAAACTATAAATAAAACAAAAAGAAGCAGACTCACAGATACAGAGAACAAACTAGTGATTATCAGTGGGGAGAGGGAAGGGGAGGAGGAACAATATAGGGGTAGGGGGAAAAATGAATTATTATGGGATTATATGAAATCATGTGTGTCAAACTTTGAAAATTGTAAAGTACTATAGAATTTAAAGAATCACTTAATTTAAAAGTTTATATAAAATAAAATGTATGGCTCTTAAATGTTTATTAAGATGCATTTTGGCACATGTATACACCATGCAACTAATCACCACATCAGGATACAGAAAATTTCCATCACCAGAGAGTTTCCTTATGACTCCTTCCTATCAAACTCTTCTTTGCATAGGCAATCTACGTTTTTATTTCTATCACTGTAATATTATTGAGATCCACCCATGTTGTCAATGTATCCATAGTTCATTGCTATATGTACTACGGTGTTAAATTTCATGAATATATTACAATTTATCAATTATCCTGTTAATGGGCATTTGGTAGTTTCCAGTCTTTGGTTGTTAACTATAAAGCTCTCTGAACATCCTTGTACCAGTAAATTTATACACATCTTTTTCATTTCTCTCTGGTAAAAATCTAGCTACATCATGGTGTAGGTGTATGGCTTGCTTTATAAGAAACTACTAAATACTTTACTAAAATGGTTGAAAATATTTTATGCCACCAATAAATTATGAGAGTTCCTATCCACAGTTTTGCCTGTTGTCAGTCACTTTAATTTTAGACATTCTGGTAGACACAATGTCATATCTCATTGTAATTTTAATTTTAATTTTCTGGTGACTGAAAAAGTTGAGCATCTTTCCATGTTCTTATTCAATATTTCTGTAGCATTTGCCCATTTTCACCACATTTGACTTTTCTTTATGAATTTTAGATACAATCCTCTTTGTCAGAGAGATGCATATCAAATATTTTCTCCTAGGTGTGGCTTGTATTTTCAAGGAGGTAAAGTTATTTTTTCTATGTGTTTTTCCAACTTTATGATTTTAAAAGCTTTAAACTTACATATAATTCATCTTAAAATAATTTTTGTATGTGAAGTAAGAATTTATGTGCCCCATTAAACTGTGTTGGTGCCTTTGTTGAAAAAAATTGACTATATATGTGTGTATCTACTATAGTCTACTATGTGTAGACTTGACTCTGTTCCACTGTTTTATTTGCTAATCCTTATGTCAATAACATGCTGTCTTGATTAATAAAGGCATATAAAAATCATGAAATCAGACAGTGTATGTCATCCAAATTTATGATTGCTTTTAGCATTGTTCTGACTATTCTAGGTCATTTTTAATTCTGGAGTAACTTGAGAATCGGTCAGTCAATTTGTATCAAAGTGGCTGTTAGGATTTTTATAAAGGTTGCTTTGAATCTGTAGAATAATTTCAGAAGAACAAACATTTTAACAATATTGATCTTCCAAACCATGAACATGATTTATCTTGCCATAGATTTTCCTTAATTTCTCTCAGAAATGTTTTAATTTTCAGTGCAGATATATTGCATTTATGATTTTAATGTTATTGAAGATGGTATTTTGTTTTAATTTAATATTCTAATTGCTTGTTACTATTATGTACAATTGCTTTGTTATATATTGGCTGTGTATACTGTGATTTTAAATATTTAATATTTATCATATTTTTATACATCTTTCAGGATTTTTCACATATCCAATTATGTCATGTGTGAATAAAGAATGTTTTACTCCTTTCTCTTCAGTTATTGTATTGAATTTTCCCTTTATATTCTTGCCTGATTGCACTGGAAAGACCTCTAGTACAATGTTAAATAAAATCATGAGAGCTCACATCCATGTCGTTTTTCAAATCTTAGAGGAAAAGCATCAATATTTTGTCATTAAGTATGATGTTAGTTATAGGTTTTCCAGAAATATACTTCATCAGATTGAGTTTTTCATCTATTCTCATTTTATTGTGAGTTATTAATATTTATTACATAAGTATTAAAGATTGCTGAGTGATATATTCATAAAGACTGTATTCCTATGATATTTTTCCTATATCAATGTTGCAACTTAGATTAATTACTCTTTAAATAATAAACCAACCCTGAATTCCATGGATAAGATCCAATTAGTCATGATGAATTATGCTTTTTAATTATTACTGAATTCAATTTGCTAACATTTTCTCAGAATTTTAAAAAATCTTTGCTTGTGTTTCACTGAATTTCTAGATATACAGGTTAATATATTTCACAAAAGCTGTCAAATTTTCATCCAGTTTTTTCTTTGAATATTTTTTGCCCTGTTTTTTTCTCTCCTCTCCTTCAAGACCACAATTACTTAGTTATCTTACTTGATATTTTCCCACATATCACTGAATCTCCATTTAATTTTTAAATTTTTTTTAAAAAGTCTTCAATTTAGATAATTTCTATTGATCTGTCATTAATTTTACTGACTGCTTTTTCTCCCATGTCGAAAATGCCATTTAGCCATCTAATGAATTTTCTTCATATATTGCATTTCTGTTTCAGTATTTGTTTGCTTTTTTAATACCTATTTCTTTGCAGTTTCACCAACTGTTTCTTAATATAGCTATATTTTAACTCCTTAAACATATTGTAATAGTTGTACTAAAATCACTTTTGCTAATTCAAAACCTATCTCATCTAGCAATCTGTTTTTAAACACTGCTTTTGCTGCTAACTATGTAATACAAGTTTCTGTTTTCTTACAGAGCTAGGATTTTTCTTTTTAATGCTCTGTATTGTGAATGTTACTTTGACTGGAGAGATCTTTTTTTTTTTTTCTTTCAATGGCACTGATTTTTCTTCCCTGATAGGCAGTAACATTTCTGGCAGATCTTCCTAACTTTGTTAGGCTTCTTTTTTAAAAACCACTTTATTGAGGTATGATTGACATACAAAAAGCTATACATGTTTAATGCATACAACTTGATGAGCTTGGAGATAAATACACATCTATGAAACCATCACCACAATCTATGCTTAGTTAGGATGGGTCTATTTCTGTTGTCTCCTTAATTCAAGGGTTATGTTCTGATTAAAGTGATGTCCTTATTCCAACAGAATATTCTGGGTCCTCCAGCGAGTTCCCAAGACTAAGCTGGAACTCCAGTGACATTAGTACTGTATGACCTCTAGTATTTCCTTTCAGATCTGAGCTGACCAGCAGCTACTCTCTTCTAGGTCTAGCAGAGAATCACCATGAACATATGAAGCCCAGTTCTCAGTTGAAGACTCTCAAATACCTCTACGCAGAATTTTGGTGTCCTTTCTTTGCAGAGTTATGTCCCCTCTATTACTCTGATCAAATTCTAGCTGCTTCAGCAGTTCCAAACTCTGATTTCTGCCTCAACATCTCTGCAAACCAGCAGTCAGGCAGAATGCTAGGTTGAATAAGGAACTTGCCTTTAGTTTACTTCTTTCAAGACTATTGTCCAAACTAGAAGGAATACATATAAACAAATTCCTTAATGCATTACAGTTAACCTCTAGACTAACAGAGATAAAGATCATAGAATCAAAAAGACAGAGAGACAAACAATTCAAAGGACCAAGACATAGTAGCATACGTCTGAACAAAAATGTATTTCAAGAAATAGATTCAAATAAAAAATGTCCTAACAAACAAAAACAGAAATTTTTTTCTACCTGCAGACCCTCACTACAGGAAATTTTGATACAATGAGGTATTTAGTCAGAAGGAAAATTTTACTAGAAAGGCTGAGAGAAAAAAAACGAAAAAAGAATGACAAAAGAGAGTGATACGTGAGTAAATTTAAATAAATATTGATGATACAATATTTATATGGAATTACAAGAAAACCTGTGCATGGTAAGAATCGTATTATTCAAGTTTAAAAAGTATATTCTCAATTGATACCTAAAAAAAATTGAACTACCTAAAATCAAATCAATGATGCAGTTCATTCTGAGCTTTTCCTACAAATCTTATACTTGACCAAGATGACCGTAATGTTTCCCTCAGTTTGATGAAACTTTTAGAAAGGCTTCTTTTTGTTTCTTACTTGACCTCTCTCTCTCTCTCTCCCACCCTAACAGAATCCATGTGGCTTAAACACAGAGATCTTCTCTTTTCTTAGGGAATGTACTTTAGAAAATTTGTAGTTAAAAAGTTTTCCTCTGCCCTTTTGAGATGTAAATCTTTTTAAAAAGCCTCTTGCCAAGTTTATACCCTAAGATTGATCTCTCAAGGACCTGGGAGGCATCCCTTTGATATGGAATCAAGAAGATGGGCTCCTAACCAACCCCCAGTCTCTGGGAAGGTTAAGAGCTGAATGGACTTCATTGGGCCAGAGCCTCACTCCAAAATGTGAAACTACCTTCTGTCATGAAGATAGAAAAAAGTTTACTTTTCATTTGGGAAGGGCCAATTAGCAAACACAGTTGGTCTTTATCCCCTGCATCTCTTAAAATTCTCTAGCCTTTTATTTCAGCAGAGTTGAATTCAGACTGCTGTCAGAACTCTATCCCCCATTATAATAGCCTAGAATAAAGTCTTCCTTACCTATTTAACTTTACCAGTGCAATTTTTGCTTTGGCATAATTATAATCCCTCAAACTCTGAAGGTAGTAACATTTTGGAGACTAAACCTCTAGATTCAATTTAATCCAAAATCCAAATTTCAACTGTGTAGTTAATGCTCTTGAGTAGCAGATTATCACCAAACTAGGTCTATTCATGTGGCTAAAAAGAGGCTATGCAAATAGAAATAATTTGGTAAGAACCTATAAATTCACTATTTGCTTCTTTAACAACTTGATGTTTTAACCTCAAAAATTACTTTCCATTTTTCATTTATATATACCTTTTTAATCTAAATCTTGCATTAAAATGACATTACATTATTCCAATGAGAGTCCTACTATCAGTATGCCTAAAAACTTTGCATTAATAGAGTTTTTAGTAGACCCTACCTATAATTAAAGAAAATAGCTTAACAAAAGCTGATGATACTCTGTGCACGTAATTCTTAGATGAGTTCATATTTCATACCCCCCGATATTGTACAATATTAACGGCATATATATTATTTTTTCTCTGAATATAGATAACATTTAATGGAAGTTTCAAGAATTATATAATTAAAAATTAAAGTGTGTTAAGGTCAGGTATCCTTCAGAAAAAAACAAATCTGTAAAGCTTAATGAAGATAAATCTACATTGTGATTTATTAGTAGTAATGCTGTCAAAGCCATAAACTTATCATATTCCTTAGCCTTTGGAATTATTTTCTTCTAAGGAAAATATTAATTAAGGGATAACTTCTGACCGTTTTTCATATGACTGTTATATTTAGTTCTAAATTGCAGTAACTGGGCTTCCCTGGTGGCGCAGTGGTTGAGAGTCCGCCTGCCGATGCAGGGGACACGGGTTCGTGCCCCGGTCTGGGAAGATCCCACATGCTGCGGAGCGGCTGGGCCCGTGAGCCATGGCCGCTGAGCCTGCGCGTCCTCCCCGGAGCCCGTGCTCCGCAACGGGAGAGGCCACAGCAGTGAGAGGCCCGCGTACCGCAAAAAAACAAAACAAAACAAAACAAAACCAAAGCTCCCTAAATTGCAATAATTTTAGCAACTTTCAACATTCTTAATATGCTTAGCATCAGCATCAAGGTTTAATTTAATCGATCTTAAGCAAATCAATATTTCTCAGTTTGACTGTAATAAAAACAGTCTATATTTTCCATCTTCCTGTGGACAGACAAGTCAAAAGCAAGGCTAGACATTAGATGGAAGAGAGGCATGAGAATAAGGAATCTAACTTGACACAAATGAGAAGATGAATCTTGTTTTTCACTGTTCCATAGCTCCCGCCAGTTCTCAGTTCTCTATCCCATAGTCACCAAAGATGACGGTGAGAAAGAGCTTTATTATTCTATAAACAACACAAAAATCCTCTTGGGTAAAAATTTTAGAATATCATTTCTGTGCTAAGATAGAAATTCTAATACCCTCACTCATCTGCCTTCTACCTTGCCTTTTAATAGTAACACAGATCATGATTCTGTTAGTCTCTCAAAGATGAGGCCTGAAAACTTAGGCTCAACTTTCTCACTTTCCTTTTTCTTGAAACTCTTTTTGCTCCCCACTTACCTGCCCATTAATCACCGTGTCCTATACATTTCAGAATATTCTATCTGAATCAAGGATTTTATACACAGATAAATACACTCAGATAAGTATAGCAGTTGGTTTAACTTAGGTGTCTCTACTTTTCTTCAATGGATACTTCCTAATCAAGTTGTGATGCTAATCTTTACCTTCAATATAAGTCTCTTTTAAATGTCTGGATTCACCTTGGGGCAAGCGCTGATTTGCAGGTTGGATGTTCAGCAACTCTCCTTAGCGCTTTCCCTGGCAACAATGTTCAGAACCGCAGTAAACAGAACTGTCAGTAATAAATCAATTAACTCTAAAGAACTGTGATGTGAGATTATCAGGCTCTGTCTTGTTTCCCAATGTTGGCAGCTTTCCTATCCTGAGAGTGGCATCTTCTGACACTCACCTATAAACTCAGCTTTAAGCCCAGGTCCAGGAACACTCCAGACCTTCGATCTCATGGATTTCTTGAGTTCTAGCTCACTAGCGTCCAGCTAGGAATCAATAAAGTTACCTAGAAGCATTAATGAACTATTTTCAATATTTCAAAATACCTAATGTAAAATTATCATTGGTCTATAAAGCATCATTTACATATAGGCTAAATAGTGTCAAATGTCTTTGCATTTAATTGGAATTTTATCGATTGTGTGTACTTCCGTATTATCTCAGAGTTTACTCTAGAGTAATACTTACTTTGGTTTTGGATGTTTACTTGATTACTTTGTCTCTCTCAAGATCGTATAGTCTTGAACCTGGCTCATTCATTTGACAGGCAGTTGATAAACAGTATATTCCAGATCTTGTGCTAGGCACTGAGGATAAAGAAATAAGAGACTTCATGCTGCTTTCAGTCTATTCCTAATGTGACTGGAGAGGGAGGTAAGCCAATAATACAATGTGAAGTGATAAGTTTATCAACATAGCTTTATTAGAACACAGAGAACAGACACGACTCAGAATGAGCAGAGACTGGAATTAACATGTGGCAGTATGCCTCTTTGCTTCCATTGTCTTTGCAAGAAAAAGTTTCGTAGCTATTTCTGATCTTAACTTGGTCTTTAACTGCTTGTCTCTTCAACGTTTTTCCCACTCCTTCTACTAATATCTTTTGCTACTCATACCCTCCCTCCAGAGGAGCTGACAAGAGTTTCTTCTCTTATTACGTGACTTTATTTTTGCACCTGTTATAGGGAGTCCTGTTGATGTGATCTCAGCCATTTTCTTTGTCTACTAAGGTGGAATTCTTTCAGGGATTATCTCCAGATCCATATTTATCCTTGAACTTTTGAACTGCTGTGACTTAGGTGTTAATAATCCAGGTACCCTTTCAAGAGGTTTGGTCTTCTCAAAAGAGAAAAAATCTTATGCTATGTTCTAACATTTCCATCAAAGAAAGATGCTAACTGCCTTTATAAATTTGAAGATTGTAGCCCTAGAATTCTCATTCCTTTATGGCTATTCTGGAGGTGAGAAAAATAAAAGGAAGACTAGTCATCTCATTTGCATATCCACTGAATCATCCTTTTCTGATAAGTACAGATTTTCCTCTAATGAAATACTGTTTCATCAAACTACCTATGAAATAACTGTACAAACATTCTAATGTACTCTACCCAAGGATAGAGGGTATTATGTTAAATTTCTTACAAAATAGTTCTTTTGTTATCACAGTTTTTGAATACAGAGGATACATATGTTTGAACAAAACAGAACCATTGAAAAGCAAGTATAGCTATTCTCTGACAGGAGAAAAAAAATCACTGTGACATTATTTTACCAGAACCAAGATTTTTAAAAATGGGTACAGCAGAAATTTTAATGATTATATTTGCTTGTTGGGTTTTTAATTTCATCACCTAATTGACTGTCACCTAATTTAGTATCAACTCATACTGCAGACAGTTATATGAAAGCTTTAAATAGTTACAAATAAAGAAAAAGAGGGCTTCCCTGGTGGCGCAGTGGTTGAGAGTCCGCCTGCCGATGCAGGGGACACGGGTTCGTGCTCCAGTCCGGGAAGATCCCACATGCTGCGGAGTGGCTGGGCCCGTGAGCCATGGCCGCTAAGCCTGCGCGTCCGGAGCCTGTGCTCCGCAATGGGACAGGCCACAACAGTGGGAGGCCCGCATACCACAAAAAATAATAATAAATAAAATAAAATAAAAGTAAGCAATATGTTCTGTGGATTCAGCTTGACATGGTTCCCCCTGGACTTCAGGGGCTGACATCTCCTTTACCAGCTCAATGGCTGAACTCCTAGAATATTAGCTTTGTGTGCTGAAGGAGAAGAGAATTTGTGGCTGGAGGATAGCTTTCTAATTTACTCGAGATTTTCTGGTAACTTTGCCTTTCTGGTTTTTGGCATCAGTGATCTAAATTAACAGATTAATTGGGGGCATAAACATACACTTGTCAGGTTCCTTCCAAAAGTGAGTCTGAGACCTAATGCTGCTTCCCAAGAACAGCTGCTGCTCTGCCTATTCAAGGCCACCCCTACTGGAAATCAGTGCAATAGACTGATGGGTTCAGATGCAGACAAAATGACTGCTTAGTGGTAAAGTCACGGCAGTACCATATGGTAAGTCAAGGAAATAAATAGAATTGTGTTACTTAATAGAATAGTTTTAAATCTCACAGTGAATAGAAATGGTGGATATTACCACACTGTGTTAGTTCACTGTTATATGTAACAGTTATGTCATCTTCTCCAAACTCAAAAGAACAACCATCATAAGAGTTTATGTTTAATGGCCCTCCAGCACAGATTAATTAAAAGAAACTAGCATAACAATCTGAAAATGCACTGAGACACTAACCATTTCTTATTCAAAAATTACACGCATCCAATATTCACATATTCCATATATGGAATTGGATTGTATAGTACGTGCTTGACAAGGGCTTTTGCCCATCCAAACCAAAGTTAAAAGTGAAGGTGACAGACCCACCAAAGCAGTTCGAAAATGAGAGAAATAAGATTATGTTGTGATAAAGAAAATTTTTAGAGAAGTTTCAGGTTTCTTCATCTCTATGTGACTGCCTAAAATCAAATTTCCATCACCCCGTTACTGGACTACTCTAAGTAGTTCTTCTGCTTTCATTATGTGCCCATGTAATCCATTCCCCTCCTGTGGGTCTGAGTGATCTTTGCAAAAATTAATCAGGCTACGTTGCATCCCTTCTTAAGCTCCAGTTGCATTCTACAGAGTATCGCACTCTTCCATAGGCTCCCAGCTCTACATCATCTTCTCTTGGTCCCCACCTCTGTGATGCCATTTCTGACTACTCTTCCAATTACTCTTTATAATTCAGATATACTGAATTTCTCTCTGTTTCTGTAACTGTTCAAGCTGTCTCTCATTTCTGTGTCTTTACATTTCCTGTATTCTTTGCCATAGACCCTTTCCCTTCTGGACTGTTTTTCATTCCCTGTTAAGATCAAATCACCAGAGAAGCCTTCCCCCAGCAACCCCCATTTAGGTCTCCTAGGTTAATCAGTTCTTATTATATTACCCTGTTTTATTTTCTTCAGAATACTTATTACTATCTGATTTTTATTTCTAGTCCACCTCCACCCACCTTTTGAATGTTTCATGAGGGTGGAAACATTGTCTGTCTTATTCATTGCTTTATTCCCAGTGTCTAGAACAATATTTGAAACATAGTATATGCACAATGAATATTTGCTGAATGATAAATATTAAGTTTCTTTCATTTGGACCCAATAGTCTGACTCTAACTTTAGGTCAAATTGCATCATATTGATAGAGGTAGAGTAGGATAATCAAATAGTTAGTTCAGAAATCCCACTAGGGCATTGTAGATAGAGAGGGAACTTTAAGGGGCTTTGGGAAACCGCAGTAAGTTAATGATCACTCAAGAAAGCAATGGGAAAATCCTGAAACAATGTGGGCTTACTTGACTCATAAAGCAGAGCAAGCCACTTAGCATCAAAGCCAGACAGGCTTGCTTAATAACAAAACCAAGCCAACTTGCTCAGCAACAAAACCATGCAATGGAGCCACGAGGCATGCCTCAAGACAATAAAAACAATAGCGGAAAAATAAAGCCTACATCCTGCTCAGTGATGTCAACAAGTTAATGACCCCTGGGACATGCTCTCTGTACAAAAACAATAATTTAGGGAAAGGTGACATTTCAAAGTGAAAGACCCTCATTATACTGAGACCTGAAATAATTTTTTCAGAGTGCCATGACAGTCCCGGATGCGCCAATATAGGGTCAAAAACTCCCCTGCCCGACATGTAGGAGGAGTTAATGATGGAAGACTGGAAGAACGAGGAAGAAAGTGGTCTTCTCTTCCTTCCCTCTTTTCCTTTGATTATAAAAATGTAACCCACTAAGTACCTGGGGCAGTGCAACACTCTCCTGCCCACTTGTAAACCTCACAAGTATCCTATTCTAATAAATCACTTCTTATCCTAATAAATCACTTCCATCACTTTGCCTCTCACTGAATTCTTTTCTATGCTGAGACATAAAGAACTGGAATCCCTCGGGGTCCCTGAAACCTCACCTAGCGGTTTCAATATCAGTTTCTTGTGGATTCTATTCTCAGATTCTGTGACCTCAGAGGGTTTTCATGATTTACCTTTATTTCCTAAGCCTGGAAGAACTCCACACTAGATTTTATTATGGAGTAGGGATTGTTTTCTATGAGAATGCTATGATTTACAAGATCCCCCCTACAATGCATTCTGGAGTAAGTTAGGGTATAGATGTATTTCAAATTAAAAGTAGATATATGGATGCCATTCCTGGCATCCCTTTTCCCACAAGCTGTGTGTTTTGTATATGTAAGTTTGTATGACTTAATTTCTAGGTTTCTTTTTTTATCAGTTTCTGGCACTTTCTATGGTTGTATCATAATGAAAAAAGCAAGATCCTTCAGCAACAAATGGGGTAGCTTTGCATCCTCCATCTTGTTCTTGTTCTTGTTTCACACATAAGTCAGAAATAGGAATTTTCAAAGAAACTGCTCTCATACAAATCACACAGGTATAATCCACAGTATAAAAACCAAAGATATAAGCTGTCTGAGAAAGGAAAATAAGACACCTAAAACACATTTCTCCTTTTAAAAAGAGAATCAGCTTTAATTTAAGTAAAACTGTAATGCAGATCATAGAGAACTGAAAATATATTTAAAAATCAGGTGTGGTACTTCAAATGTATCCCTTTATGCAGATAAGACAGCCAAATTTATAAGCTTTTAAACTAAACAATGAGCATTGGTTAACTGCAAATCAAATTGAAACAAAGTTCTCAAGTAGAACTAAATTTAATTACACTCTGTTCTCCATCAAAAGTGACAGATTTTTCTATTATATTTTCCTGACATTGAATAAAATAAGAAAAAAGTGGCTTTTATGGTCGCATTGCTCTATTGCAAAGCCTCTTTCTATCCATCTAAATTATACCTTTATATTTGTATGGAAGTCAAAGTTTGAATAACATGTTTGAGTTAATTATGGAAAACTATAAAAAAAATCTCAGCTAGCTAGAAGATGAATTATACTTAATTTTAATCTCTTCAGAGATAATTAAACCCAAAATGCACTTTTAAGATTTTGGAATTATATTAACGTTATTACTCCTTTTTACCTCCTAGCTTCTGTTGTTATTATTGTTGTTGTTGTTTTCTAAAATCTACACATACCATGGTGGAGATTTGCATTTTGGAACTGGCTATTTCAACTTGCAGTCTCCTTTGTGCAGATGTTACCTTTGTGCAGATGTTACCTTTGTGCAGATGAAGTTGAAATAAAAGTGCTTCTAATAGTTTCCAATTTTAAATACAACATATAATTCTAAATATAAATTTACTATGCAAATTTGTAGGTACTCACTGAATTAAATTTTGGTGTGAGGGAGAAAATTAAACAAAAACAAAATCACCTGCATGTAATAACAGATCTATGTAATTTTATAATGTGCAATATTTTCTGCATAGCTACTGGAGATGTAATACCATCATATGAGGAATACACAGTCTGTTGGCAGAAAGGAAAGAAGTACATGATATGATAAGGGCTATGGTAGGAGCAAGTTTAAGGTTTGTACTAGGAGGACTTGCTGGAATTTAAATTGAAGTTTAAAGAATGGTTAAAAGTTATATAGTTCTTGGGACTTCCCTGGCGGTCCCGTGGTTAAGACTCCGTGCTCCCAGTGCAGGGGGCATGGGTTCAATCCCTGGTCGGGAAACAGATTCTGAAAGCTGCACGGCACAACCAAAAAAAACCCCCCAAAACCAAAATAATAATAATAAATAACAATTTAAAAGGTATATAGTTCTCATATCAGAACAACAGAACTTTCAAAGACCTCAATGTGAGGTATACTTGAAGAGTAAGAAAAAATTCCATATGACTGGAATAAAGTATGAATAGGCCTTTCTGGGGATCTGTATGTACTGGTGAGGAACTATCAACTCCTTTCCTCATTTCCCTTCCTTCCCAATACCTGGAAATAACTCAATTCTGGTAAAAGTTTTTTCTCTATCTCCTTAAGCCTCCAACATTTCCTCTCTCCTCTCAGACTCACCTGATATCTTTGTTATTTCATTGAGAAAATAGGAGAAATCAGATGAGAACTTTTTAGATTACTGCCCTCCCACCTCAATGCAAATCACCAAGTCAACCAACCTACCTACATACTCAACCACATATCTGTCCTTCTTCCTGTTAAAATGAAAGAGTCACGTGCCTAAGACCAATTCCTCTACTTAATGGCCTGGGTTTCAGCCCCTTACACATATTCCTGGACATCCATTTTGCAGTTGGCTTCACTCTTTCTCTCTGTGGTGGGTGTTTTTTTTTTCTTCTCTACTGTACTCGTCACAACAGAATATAAATATTATGTGATGTCTCCCACCTCAGAAAAGAACGTCTTCTGACCCCAGAATCCACTCTAATCCACTCTAGTGCTCCATTTGTCTGATCCCATTTACAGACACACACACTTACATACATGTACACACACGCATACATTATCTCAAAGGTGGTCTATATTCATTATTTCACTTCATCTTCTCCCACTCTTTTTAAAACTCTTCCTAAATAAGCTTTGCTCCCATTACTCTGTGAAAATTCTTTTCTCAAAGCCATTAATGGACTCCATGTTGCCAAATTCAATGGTCTTTTATCCAGTCCTTAATAAACTCTTCAGCTTTTGATACATTTCATCACTACCTCCTTCTTGTTTTCTTTACTCAGCATCAAAGATATAATTTTCTTCTTTTTCTTCCTTTCTCAATGAATACTACTTTTTAGTCTCCTTTTCTGGTTCTTCCTCATTTTTCCAACCTCCAAATAATAGAGTGGCCCATTACTGAGTCTTCAGCTAGAATCTGTACCTACGTACTGCATCTAGAATTCAAGTCCTTCACTTCACTTCCATTTCTACAATCTTAGCCCAAACCACCATCACCTCTCACCTGATCTACTACTTTTGCTCTTGCTCTTTTCACTACATCCACAATGGACTTCTTCTATTTCAGCATGTGCCTACTTCCAGGCATTAGCTCTCTGTGTCTAAAATATTCTTATCTTGGTGTTTGGATATCACTTCTTTCACATGTCTGATCAAAAGTCACCATGTTAGAGAGATCATGATATAACATACTACCTAAAATCACAATTTTCTCCCCTCCCCTTTTCCCGCTTTATTTTCTTTCTAGCCCTTGTCTTGACTTGATTTTATTATTTGTTTGTTATTTTCCACCTTTCACTAGATTACAAAGCACCAAAAGAGCAGTCTTGGCTCTGTTTTCTGCTATATTCCCAGCGATTAGAATTCTGCCTAGAACAGAGTTGCCACTCAAAATTTCTTACTAAATTATTATCTAAAAAATTATTGTCTCACAAAATGGGATCTGGGGGAGGAGAAGATAATTTGGTACTCCAAAACAGGTGGGGCAAAAACAGAATAAAACTGAGAATGAAACAGCCTTTTGCATGCAGTTGTGTTTAATATGTTAGGATTCTAATAAGGTATTCAAAATTTCATAGTCTTTAGAAACTATTTTGGATTTACCTATTTTTCTTTTGCCAAACTTAGTTTGTCTCATTTGCGGTAGGGATGGCAGATGGGACCTTTTTATTTTTGAAAATACATTCCTGATGGTAAGGTGTTTTAGGCATAAAATGTAACATCTTCAATACCTGTTTCCCTAAATCCACATCCTTTCCCCCCAAACACTTATAATCTCACCTTTCTGACATACACACACAGTTGTTTAAAAATGTTCTGAATCCCTTGATGACAAGATTTATGCACTCATGTTAAATCTCCTGAATCTTTACCTTCACCAGACAAGCATTGCTTCCTTTGTATTACGAAGAAAGGGTCGGTTGCATAATTTCATGTGTTTTAAAACAAGTCAAATTATTTCAGAACTTACGTTTAAAGATTAAAGTTGGAGTGAGCAAATTTAGGATATTAAAAACTAAATCCATTTCTTTAGGCCCAAACAGGGTTGCCACTAACATGCAAAGGTGGCAGGAGAGAGTTCAAAGAAAGGATCTAAGAGAGATATTTATGTTCGGACTGGAGCCCACGGCATATTTGGTTTTTGGATAGAAGCTTGATATCTGACAGTGATCATTTCCCTACCATCAATCAAGAGAATAAATTTATACTTTGTATCTTGAATCTCTTCCAAAGTTCACACTTAGAATTTCAAAGCCATCATGTGCTCAGGAAACATCCTTTAAGACTGGGGATAATGGGATGGAGAGACAAATAAATAGAAATGAGATGCAAAAGTAGTCAGAGCGTAAATTATTTGGACTAGGGTACTTTTGACTACCTTCATTGGTTTTTTAAAATATATATATATAAGCAGGTACATGCAGTTTTTTAAATAACAAAACCAATCAACTACTATACAGAAAATTTGCAAAATAGAAAAAATACATGTAAATTCAGCACCATGACATAAATACAGTTATTGTTTTAGGGTAATTATTCTAAATTTTATTTATTTCCCATGAATTTTAAAAGCTTGTATCATTTATGTTTCTTCTTATCATGCTAACGTCAGAATAATATATGAAAATGCCTTTCCGTGGATCACCTCTGCCTTTTTAGGACCTCTAGTCTCCTCAAATCCCTTCCCATCTTGTTTTGTTTTCCCCAGGAAGTGTTTCAAGTGTATGTATGAAATAGTCTTCTTGCTTCCATTTGCCTTCTATCATTTTCTTCCTCACCTGTATTGGCTCATGATTTTGATACCTTCTGAGACTGCCTATGCCACTGTTCTTTTCATTCCCATGGCTTCTGAAGCCTGCCTTAGGCACTAATAAGGCTGAGATGCTGCTGTGATGTCCTCTAAAAACACATCCCAGAGGAACGATTCCCTCTCACAGCCCAGAGAGCGTCTCTTTCATATTCCAATGAGCAGCAATAGTACCTCTAGGTAGAGACGTAATGTCCTAGACATCACCACTGCTGACACACTTTTCTAAATGTTAATGTGTCTTATGCTCCCAGTGCCTCACTAGAAGATTTCATAAATATTCCTGCTTTATAATAGCATCTTTCCATTTGGACTCAGGCACAAGCTTCCTCAGGATAAAATAATTGATATTTCAAGGGACTTAGCCCCTCACGTAAATGAATTCTTGATAGGTCCAATATGGCAGTTCTGTTATCATGCATCGGGTTTCAGTATTTTAACATGTAATATGGAATAGATTTTCAAATTTAGGTCCTTGCTAAATATATTTATGATTATAGTATATTAGCCTGGTTGTTTTTACTTAACATTACATAATTAGCATCTTTCATGAGTCTGGATTTTAATGTAATATTCATAATTTTTATAGTTTAGTATATGTGTTTGAGAGAATTCAGTGCAAAAATAGGGGTATCTGATCCAAATAATCCTTTCTCCTTGCGTGTTAACATTATTTTGTGTGTATGGTAGAGGAAAAGAAATAAAATAATAAATGTTTTGGTGTTACTATTCCATAATGGAGTTAAATGATGTAGTAGTACAGCTAGAAACATGAGCCAGAATCTTTCCTTATCTTAACATTAGACTAGAAGTTCATGTTCTAAGTTTCTGACTCATGACTTTAATATTCTCCATGTACCTCTCTCTTCAAGTACAATAACATGTTGTTTCAGTAAATCTTACGCATGACCTCCTTGTACAGTTTGTTCATTTCAACAAATATTTATTGAACTACATTATGCGTTGAGCACTGTGTTAGATGTTGCGGGTACAAAGGAACAATAAGATAGGGTTCCTGCTCTGAGCCACGTGGCTCATTTTCTCCGGAAACTGTATATCCACATCCATCACTCCTATCTACTGACTTTTTTGCAGACAAGGGAAAAAATCTAATAGAAAATGAGAATAAAACCAGAAGGAATCAATTAAATATTCCTCAGGGAAACTTATTAGAATAGAAAAAAGATGAAGATCAAAAACATCAATAGCTTAATATTTTACCTGAGTGCACCGCTATTTATCAATAAATTATTTTAATTTGAGATGCCTTTTTATGTCTTTTTATACCAAATCTAAAATGCATGCAATAAATGCTTTTTAAAAAATATCTATTTAAACCAATGGAATAAACATTTTTTACTTGAAGTAAGAAGAGCCTTTTGAACTATCAAAGAGAGTTTCTGGAGCTTTCTATTAATCAGCAGAAGCATTTAAAGCCAGTATTGGTGGAGGCTGTGTCGGAGGGAGACACGAGTAAGCTCACATTCACAAGATTTGTCTGCACTGTAGTAGAGGGAATACTGAATTTTCCCTTTGAAACAGAAGGAGTAAGGATTTGCATTTTTGACACTGGTTCCTCATGCCAATAAATCCTAATGTTTTCTGTTTATGTATGTAAGACTCTTATTTAAAACAACAAAAACATTTAGTCAGCAAGGAACAGTTAGATGTATGTCATTACAATATATATATATATATATTCACCACAGCTTGGAGAATTAATTCTCGTTAGGATCAGCAAAGTCAAACTAAACAAACAGAGCCTGTCAACTGACTAACTCCTCAGGGAAGCAATCTCCACTGGATAGTGAATGTTTCAGGGATTATCAAAACCATTGTCGAGAAAGTGTGAACTTGTGCTTTTTTATGTCCAGAGGGATCATGAAATGTATAAAGATTAGGAAAGAGTAAATAATTAGATGATGCCTTTCCTAATTTTGCTTCATATACTATAACTAGTATTATCTATAAATCAATGAGCAACCTGAATATTAATGACCATCGATGTTCAAATATATTAGAAAGCAAATGACAAATAGTTATAAATATTGAATAATTAATTGTAGTTGTAACCTCTCACATAATGATACAGGCACATGTGTTCACAAAATACAATCTAGATGACTATTTCTTAAAGCATGAATTATAAGAATAATGAGTAAAAACAAATATTTATATTCATATAAAAATTTATTTTAATTTGATTTTTTTTTTCTTCTTGGGGAAAATAGCCTAGTTATAGAAACCAGAAATTATAGTTTTGTGCCTAACGTATTGGGAGAATATGGGGAGCATGAAGATATTTCAGTGGATGCAAACACATGTAATTCAAAATTACACCAAAATTCAAATTGGGAATTAGAGACTAAGAATGGAGAATACTATGTGCGCATTTGTGTGTTCTTTGTTCTAATTCTTAATTTAGGTTGGTTATATTTCAAATTAATACAGTAAATATTTTTCAGTGGGAGCCATGATGTGGGTTAGGTCTCAGGGATAATAGAACGACTACCACATAGTTTTTGCCTGTAAGTAGCTTGCAGTCTAGTAATGGTACAAAGAAGCACATAATCATATACAGTTATCTCTTGGTATCTAGTATCTGAGGGGGACTGGTTCTAGGTACTCCCCCCCACACCTCCACAGATACCAAAATCTGCCAATGCTAAAATCCTTTATATAAAATGGTGTAGTATTTGCGTATGAGTTACGCACATCCTCCTGTATACTTTAAATCATCTCTAGATTACTTATAATAGCTAATACAATGTAAGTGTTATGTAAATATACGCTGGTGAATGGCAAATCCAAGTTTTGCTTTTTGGAACTTTCTGTAATTTGTTTTCCAAATATCTTTGATCTGTAGTTGATTGAATCATGGAGGATGCTGAAACAGAATAGAAAGGTCTGACTGCAAAAGTAAAAACAAAATGAGCATCATAAAAGATTTTTAAAAAGAGTTGTGTTTTCCAGGGTAGAGCGGAATAGACTTCTGTCAGGAACAGTCAGGAAAAGCTTCATGGTGAAAGTGATGAAGGACAATTTAGTTTATACAGTAGGAAACAGTATTAGACTTAACTTCTATAAGCGAATTATCAGCTTATATATAATTTATAAGAAAGCACAGTACTAAAAAAGCGTAATATGGTGTGTAGAAGTATTTTCAAGATGAACAATACAAAATATTGTCCTTATTAAAGAGAGGAGAGAATACTTTCACTCTTTTACCTCCATCTCTGCCTATCCATGCCCTGGCAAGTTCCCATGGGGAGAGAAGATGTTAATCTTATTGATCAGAATGTAAAACATTTTAATTGCTCCTCATTAGAATGAAAGCTCCTGATGAGGGCAGGGATTTTTGTAGGTTGTATTTACTGATATGTCTTTAAAACCTAGAACAGTGCCTGGTATATAATAGGTACTTATAAATATGTACTGAATGAATGAAAAGGCACTAACAATGGTGGCTATGATGCATTTTTAAGTGGTTGTTTACATCTATCACACTGTGTGCTCTTTGAAGGTAGGAACTACTTCTTAATTGACTTTTATAAACATATAGATGTGTTGAGAAATGTTTAATGCTTTGGAATGATTGGATGTCAGAAAAAAATATTAATGAGGAGCCCCACAAGCTACATGAAAAGGGCAAATGTCTTGGCATTTCAAAAAGAATAAATTTAAGTAAACAAGCTATCAAACATTTAAAGGAAGTCAAATAGGTTTTGACCTTTTCAATTTCATCCATCCTTTAACCCAAAGGCATTATTAGACTTAAATTACAATGCTTGTATAAATGAATTTCAGTTGAACTAGTTATCTTTGTGAGAAAACAAAATGTATCCAGTGTCAGTTGATCTAACTATGTGGTAGAAAATAAGAATTTGTCACAAAGGAGAAGCTGATGATGCCAACTTATTGCTTTTGCTATTGCACGAAAAGACTTGAAAACACAGTAAGTTGCACTTCCATGTGTTTATTTGGGAACACTGCAAAAGAAAAAAATCTAAGCAACACAAAAGAAATTTCACCTTTGCCATTTACAGGATGAAGCAAAGGATTTTGAAGAATTTCTTTCCCCAGATTTGTAGCAAAGATGTCTCTGGAAATTTGACCTTTAACAGATGACTATCCACTTCAAGCACTCTCCTTTTCTTACTTTCTTCTGAATTTACTTGCCAAACAGGAAAAGTAATTTCCATTACATTATGAACTGGGTTTCTCAGGGTCATTATTACTGTGTTTTCTCAGGGTCAACACAATCTTGAGCAGTAATGGATGCCTACTATAGTTGAGGTGGTAGAAGGACCTGCTCAAATTGAAATAAAACTCTATCTTAAAATTTATGCCTGAAGTTTAGTATCATTGATGGTTCTGGTAATCACATATAATGTGGTAGAAAGCTATACAGATTACAAATCAGATATTTCCCACTAATATAAATTTTCTAAAACATCCCCTTTAGCCAAATTATTTGCATAATAAGTGGCAAGATAATATTTTCATGCTACGTGGCTTGCGCGATCTTGGTTCATGGGCCAGGGGTCAGGCCTGAGCTCCTGTGGTGGGAGCACTGAGTCTGAACCACTGGACTAACAGAGAACTTCAGACCCCAGGGAATATTATCAGAATGAAGTCTCCTGGAGGTCCTCATCTCAGCACCAAGACCCAGCTCTACCCAACTGCATGCAAACTCCAGTGCTGAAAGCCTCAGGCGAAACAACCAGTAAGACAGGAACTCAGTCCCACCCATCAAAAAAAAAAAAAAAAAAAAAAATGAGATGACAAAAAATGTGTTACAGATGAAGAAGCAAGGTAAAAAACTACAAGACAAAATAAATGAAGAGAAAATAGGCAATCTACCTGAAAAAGAATTCAGAGTAATGAGAGTAAAGATGATCCAAAATCTCAGAAATAGAATGGAGGCACAGATTGAGAAAATACAGGAAATGTTTCACAAAGACCTAGAAGAACTAAAGAACAAACAAACAGAGATGAACAACAATAACTGAAATGAAAAATACACTAGAAGGAATCAACAGCAGAATAACTGAGGCAGAAGAACGAATAAGCGAGCTGGAAGATACAATGGTGGAAATAACTGCCAAGGAGCAGAATAAGAAAAAAGAATGAAAAGAATTGAGGACAGTCTCAGAGACCTCTGGAACAACATTAAATGCACCAACATTTGAATTATAGGGGTCCCAGAAGAAGAAGGGAAAAAGAAAGGGTCTGAGAAAATATTCAAAGAGATTATAGTCGAAAACTTCCCTAACATGGGAAAGGAAATAACCACCCAAGTCCAGGAAGCACAGAGAATACCATACAGGATAAACCCTAGGAGAAACACACCAAAACACATATTAATCAAACTGACAAAAATTAACTTCAAAGAAAAAATATTAAAAGCAGCAAGGGAAAAGCAACAAATAACATACAAGGAATCCCCATAAGGTTATCAGCTGATTTCTCAGCAGAACTCTGCAGGCCAGAAGGGAGTGGCAGGACATATTTAAAGTGATGAAAGGGAAAAACCTACAATCGAGATTACTCTACCAGCAAGGATCTCGTTCAGATTTGACAGAGAAATACAAAGCTTTACAGACAAGCAAAAGCTAAGAGAATTCAGCAGCACCAGACCAGACCAGCTTTGCAACAAATGCTAAAGAATTTCTTTAGGCAGGAAACACAAGAGAAGAAAAACACCTACAAAAACAAACCCAAAACAATTAAGAAAATGGTAATAGGAACATACATATTGATAACTACCTTAAATGTAAATGGATTAAATGTTCCAACCAAAAGACACAGGCTCGCTGAATGGATACAAAAAGAAGACCCGTATATATGCTGTCTACAAGAGACCCACTTCAGACCTAGGGACACATACAGACTGAAAGTGAGGGGATGGAAAAAGATATTCCATGCAAATGGAAATCAAAAGAAAGCTGGAGTAGCAACACTAATACCAGATAAAATAGACTTTAAAATAAAGACTGTTACTAGAGATAAGGAAGGACACTACATAATGATCAAGGGATCAATCCAAGAAGAAGATATAACAATTATAAAGATTTATGCACCCAACATAGTAGCACCTCAGTACATAAGGCAAATGCTAGCAGCCGTAAAAGGGGAAATAGAGGGAGGGAGGGAGGTCCAAGAGGGAGGGGATATATGTATACATACAGTTGATTCACAACATTGTAAAGCAATTATACTCCAATTAAAAAAAAAATAATGCCTTTATGTTACCAAGTTACTGAAAAACCTCAGAATCTATATATTTGACTTCTGAACATGTGGTACATGATTGAAAGTGTATTTATATATTTCTTATTTGAAATTCTATTAGATTTTCCCAACTCACATAAAGTGTGGAATTTGTTATTTTCCTTTTAGTAACATTATAATAGTATTATTTTGCATTTGTGGGAATTTTTAGTTGACAGTGAATATACACATCAATTATATTATTTAATCCCAAACAAAAACCTTCTAACAAAGACAAAAGTTATAGGAAGTTAGGAAATTAAAGCTTAAAGGGGGTAAGTGACTTGCTAAAGTTCGCCAGTTTCAACAAGATGGTCTTACCTCTCTGATTATTTCTCTTTGCGGAAAAATTTAAACTTAAGAATTCTACATGTTTATTAGCTCAATATTCATTCTTTTTCTGGTGCTTGACTAAGACAAAATTCACAAATAGGTTCAAAAAGTTTCTTCTCAAATAAATTAAACATAAGTTAACATAAGATGTATCAACAAATGCCTTACTCATGGTCAGATCTGGAAAGAAAGGCAGTAAGGCAGAGTATTTGAGCACACAGAGTCTGAGTCTTGGTTTGAACCCTGACTAGGCTACTGACTGTATGTCCTTGGACTATTTATTTTCTCTGCTCTTCAGGTTTTCTTCTTCATATGAATATGGTAAAAATTACACTTATTTCCAGGGGCTGTGGTGTGAACGAATGTAGTAAAACATGTGCAAAGTTTAGAAGAGTGCCTACCTATTTGATATTTTAATCTAGTGAAAAGCCAAATAAAGAGTAGTCCCCTACTTATGGTATTCAGTCAGGGAATATGTGTGTACATATTTATGTCTATCAAGGAGAAAAAACAGAATTAATAATTGGCATCTGGATAAAGGGAGACAATGAGTTTCAATGTGAGAAGGTGAGGATTTTTTGGAATGTCACCATTCACTAATAGAGAACACCCATGACTGACTCCTGTGGGATGTTCTTTGATGTTATGTAGAGAAACACTCCCTGATGCTACACAGCAGTCCATATGTGGCATTACCTATAATGATGGATAAATATCTAATAAACTCTAGAAAAACAGCTGTAATCTGCCAGCAGTGGAGTAGGGACTCAGTGATACAACTGAGGGATCTCGGTTATTCTTTCTTACATTTTTAGATCTAGATTTACTCTGTTGTATCATACGTGGTGTAATCTTAGGAATTTTGCAAAACGAATGCCTTTGATGCTCAATGTGAATTAAACATGTTTTAGAAAGAAAGCGCTATGTTGCAGGAAACAGTTTTCTCTGTAAGCCACTTATATGCAAGTCTGTTTTCAAAGAGCTAAGTTTTTCTGATAACGTTTCAGTGCTTGCACCATAAGCAGCTAGGAATCTGGAAGCAAGCCAGGTGGTTAGTACTCAACACATTTAAAGCAAAACCAATATTGTAGGCTGGCAGACACTTTGACGTTAATGGCACATTAGATTACTCCTCAGACTTTTATTACAAGGACTCCAAAGGTGCAGCCTTTGATAGCTGACAGTCTTGCTGTGTTTCAAGGAGTGCAACCTTTAATCTCCCTCTGAGCTGTTAGGTTTCACAGTTGTATCACCACGCCCTTGAAGGTTTGTTGGTGAATTCCAGGACAATTTCTTTGTGCTATGACTAGAACGAAGGGTGAATTAAGCATCCTTGATAATGGCAAAGCAGAAGAATTGCAATTTCATTTATTTTATAGTTTCTTCTTTTTCTTATGATTAGAAATTCCCTTTCTAAGCATGTATGGTATGAGCATCTAACAATATTCATAAATTTTGTTTAAATGACTCAAAAAAATAACTGATTTTTTTCCCTTGGAACTATATATAATCTTTCATAACAAGTTTTCTCTGTGAAATGAAATTATAGTAAGTATATGTATAAATTATATTTCTAGCATTTTTTACTATCAAAATCAGTTAAAGACAACTCAGCTATGTTCTTTTTATTCCATTATGACTTCAAGAGTTTATGATTTATTTTCTAATATAGGTTTATCAGAAGTATTTTGTAATTCGTTAAGCGCTCTTATCTGAAACTGGATATGCTACTGTCACTTGATAATAATCATTTATTTGCTGTATTAAAAGTAATATATGTCATCATGGTAGGAATCGTAAAAACAATAAAAAGCCATGAATGTCGACTAAGATGAAAATTTCTTATATAATACATACAATTCACTTTGAAAAATCATCTAGTTTAGTTTGTTATAGAAATCTGTACAGTTATGAATTATGTACCTATGAAACATGTACATATATGTATATATATGAATTCTAAAGATAATCTGAAAATAATATATTTAAGTAGAATTATTTTAAATAGAAAGTGATATAACCTCATCCTACTGTTGGGTGAGGTAATCAACAGGATGTGTCTGCTGGTTGACCCATGAGCTGGACCCAGACAATCAGAGGTTCCTCACCCCCACCCCTGTCCCTGGAATGAGTGTTCTTGCATTCCCTGTACTAGAAACTGCCCAAGGACATAGCCTTGAGATAGCAATGTGGTTTTGAGACCACCTGGATGGTATACATGACTGAACCCAGTTAGGGTCTCTATATAAACTTTTAACTTTCTGGTGGGTGGCCATGGAGATCTATTCATCTTGGGGCTGCCCAAGATAAGCCTTGCAAGTAAGTTGCCTTGTTTATTAAAACTGCCACCTACCAATCTAGAATTGTTTGTCTCTTTCTTCAGTCTCTCCATGCCCTCTGTGTACAGGGCCAATTTGCAAACCAACAATCGTCGAGCTGCCCAGGAGAACAAAGAAATGAGTATTGGGAAAGAGGCAGCCACAGGGGAAATCTTGAGTTGGCCACTGACCTCTCTGTTATGGGGGGTGGCCCATATACTAGATGCTTGTGGACCACTGCATGAGTATAGGATGCCCCCGGAACTAGCTGCTTTAATGTGCTTGCTTGAGAAACTGTACATTGTGCACTGTGGCAAAAAAGGAAAACTAATGACTGTTGCAGGGGTTGGCCTTCACTGCATGTAGTTCGGCCAGCTACCAATGCCCAACTAGAGGCTGAAGCTTGAATTGGAAAGTTGGAATAAAAACTGAAGTTATAGAAGGACATGCAGGTGTCCTCTACTCTGTTAGCTTCAGGGCTAGCAGACGAGATAGGAGAGCAGAATAATAAGTTGGAGACCTGGAAATTTACACACTGTTGAAGTTTAAGATTCACGCACTTATGACCAAAGTAGGACATTAAAATGTAGAATCCCTGGGGAAGTAAGGAGAGTGAAGGGGAGGAGGTTGTGGTGATTGATAACGAAATAAACAGAATGGCCCATTCCATCCAACCCTTAATACAAAGAAAAATTTTAAACTGTGATTACCCTAGATTTCTGATAATAAAAAAATATGCCCCAAAACTCCAACAAGAAAACTTTCATTCTTTCTCTGTCTCTTGAAGTTGTAAATCTTATCATATCTGTGAATTGTAAACACTGCCTACTTGAGATTGAAAAAAAAAGGGCGGGGGGGATAGGTTTTTTAAAATACAGACTGTTATAAAATTCTGTGTTTTGTCAAAATAATTTCCTATGTTTCATGTTGTCTTTATCAGGTCTTTGATTACTTAAGAAAACAGTCTTCTCTAGTAAAAGAGCTAAGCTTTTTATATAACTCTCTATGTTTGCCTTTAAAGTCTTCAATTGTCTTTTTGGTTAAATGGATAACTAAATAGTGTTTCCTAATAATCTATGATCTCATTTAATCAAGTATTTTAAATCATTTGATCTTTTTAACAAACTTCCCCAAAATAAGATTCTAAATGAAGTCTTACTGACCTTGAACTAACTTTGGGATTTTGCAGCAGGCCCCTGGAGCATCTCAAAAGATGTGTTCTCTCTCCTTATAAAAGAGAGATTATCAAACTAAGTAGGCTTATTTAATATGTTAAATTACATGGTAAACATTGCCAAATAAGAATAATGCTAAACTTTCTTTATAATATATTTATAGGACATTCCAAAAAATCTAGTCTGTCCTGGTATAACGTTATCAGTCATAATTTTAAAGTGTAGGTCACAGAAATAACCAAATTTCCTTGTCAACTGCGTTATAATGAACTCTCATGAGATCTTTAACCATGGCCATTTTTAAGTCTTTTATCATTTACAGACAATTATTGTTTTACTCTGATAATGTGTTCCTACAAGAGTGCTTCATCTTTGAGAAGATTCCTGGAAAAGACCCTGATAAGTTTCTAAAAACTAAGATCACGTGAAAGTGGCAACATTGGACCTTTCAATTGCTTCCCCAGGGCTACCTACAATATGTCGTGGGATGGTTACTCAAGATCTGTCCTTGTTCTCCCTCCCCACATCAATAAAATAGGCTCAGGACATTGATGATATAATGCTAACAAGTGAAGACTTGCCTCAGCAGCAGGTCACTTTGCAGACTTTGCTAAAACATCTGAGAGGGAGAGGATGGGTGGTGAACCCACAGAAAATTCAAGGCCCAGGCATAGCCAGAAGTTTTGGGAGTTGTTTAGTTGGATAAGACATACTGTGTCCCAGAATCTGTAATTGATAAGATTCAAGTCTATCCAACCCCTAAATATGTGACAGAGGTACAAGAGTTTGTAGAGATTTGGGGGTTTTGAAGGACTTTTATTTTCCACTTGGCACAGTGCCTCCATTCCTTACACCAACTGGTAAAGAAAGGGCACATATGGGACTGGGGATCAAAACAAGCTGCCTCTGAGAAGGCAAAAATACTAGTGAAGCTCTGAGCATCTCCCATGCAGCACAACCATTTGAATTAGATATGTCCGTGACTCCAGATGGTATGGGTTGGACACTGTGACAGAGACAACAAAAGGAGTGAGTACCCCTAAGATTTTGGTCTCAGGTCTGGTAGGGGACAAAACCCAATATATCCCCATAAAGCAAAAGCTTCTAGCAGTGGACACAGAATTCCTCCGTAGAGCCTCTCACAAAGGAACAGCCTAGCATGGTAAGAACTTTCCTTCCTATCAAGGGGTGAGTTAAGAATATGTTCCACTGACTCACCTCTGCCATGGCTCAAACTACCACATTGACTAAGTGGCCTACTTGCAGCACAGGAGCACTCTGTCCACCAGCCCACTGTCTCTAAAACTGCAGGTGCTACTAGGCCCTGAAGAGTATGTAGATCCTCCAAATACTCCCACCCCTATTCCTACGGCAGCCCCTGTGGCCTGTAGAGAGGGAGTGGGGGAAATTCCCTCTGATGTTTGGTATACAGATGCCTGGAAAAAAAAGGAGCCACCACAGCCAATGGGCTGAATGCAGAGCAGGTTGGCTGGTAATCACTAATGAGCTCTGGCTGTTAACCCTTTGTACTGATAGTTGAGCTGTTCTAAAAGGGTTAACCCTATGGCTCAGATAATGGAAAGCTGAGGGGTGGATGATCATGAATAAGCCCTTGTGGGGTCAAGATATGCGGAAAGACATTTGGTTTCACCTGCAAGAGCCCAACACAGTCCTCACTGTCGTCCACATTCCGGCTCATGAAGCATTGACACCCCCTGGCAATCAGGAAGCTGATGTCCTAGCCTGGGAATGAACTTTAGCAACTGACACATCAGTAGATACAGCAGATTGAGAGCATAGGAGGAGTGTCCACTGTAGTGCCTCCATAGGATGGTGTGTTGCCAAGGATGCCAGATTGCCCTTAAGATACAGTATCTTGGTTAATGCAGTGTCAGCACGTCCTATGTGTTCTAAATACCACCCAAGATAACTGTCAAAAGAGTCTGGTGCCATCCACTGGAGTTCCCAGCTGATGAGGGACTGGCAAATTGAATATATTGGCCTCTTTCCTCTGAGTGTTCTAAACATGCTCTGGTTTGTGTAGACACTGTATCTAGCCTAACCCAAGCTTTCCCCTGTTGCCACACAAACCAGGCTACCACCATTAGGAGACTAGAAGAGCTGAGCACCATGTACAGAAAGCTTCATCAAATAGACAGTAATCTGGGGTCACATTTCAGAGCTCATAATATGCAAAACTGGGCAGAACAACGTGACATGGAGGTTCCATCTCCCCTATAATTTTCAAGCAGCAGGGCTAATGGAAAGAAAAAGTGGAATATTAAAGCAGCAGATTAAATTACTAACAGGTAAAACCACCTTGGCTGGGTGGACTAAACTACTGCCCCAGCCTTTAATACATTTGAATGATCAACCAGTGGACCTGTTGCCCCATATACCAGACTGGGGACCCTGGCCGAAACATCCAATACCATAAAGGTACAGAAATCCCCAAAAACCAGCCACTGTCCTGACTCTTACCATTGGATCAATGCGTTATGTTGTTGAGAACACCAAGCCCCATCATGCCTGAGGGAGAATCAGCCACTGAAATTTACGAGATGTCGCACCAGAACAGGTGAGTTACTTTGCACCACTGGGTGAGAGGAAACAGCTCCATATCCACTGCTGCAAGCCAGACCTGTTAAAATGCATTATACTTGAAACGGAACATGAACTTTCCGGAACAAGAACGGAAAATGGGGGTCCTGGTCTGGCATATCCCACCCCCATTCCATCATCTCACACCAACACTACTGCCTCCGCCGACCAACATGTATAACATGCAAACGAGGTCAAGTTCCTAAAGCTGCCAACCTCCTTTTCTTCAAGGCCAGGTGGACACATTCTGTTTTCCACTGGTACAATCATTTGGCCACTATCTTTGTCCACTCCACTGGCCTGGAAGATATTACAGCACACATGGAAGCCTTTACTAAATTCCCCCAACAAGCCTCAAGTGATAGTCAACAAAGCCTGTCCATACTGAATACTAAAATGTCTCTAATAAAAAAAGCTTTCCTCCAAAATAAAATGGCCTTGGACATTACTACTACCCGGCAAGGATGCGCCTGCACCATTATTCAAAGAGAACGTTGTATGTTCGTACCTAATAAGTCAGTCAATGTGTCATCTTTATTAAATCACATAAAAACACAAGTAAATGCCCTGAGTGATCTGACTACC
Source organism: Delphinapterus leucas (assembly GCF_059928025.1). NCBI lineage: Eukaryota > Metazoa > Chordata > Mammalia > Artiodactyla > Monodontidae > Delphinapterus > Delphinapterus leucas. Next base: position 69,338,571 of record NC_143139.1, read on the forward strand.
ACCTAAGGGACTTAGTAAATCAGTGGTTTGGGTCATGGGGCTTTTGGTGAAAAACAAACTGTTACTGATTTTGAAAATCACTATCTTAATGGGCTTTCTCTTACATGTGTCTATGCTGTTGCTGTGGCATCTGCCTGCAATACAGCCAGATAGCTGCCCAAACTAAGCTACCTCCATACTAGTAAAAGCCCTTGCTGGCAGCTCAGGGCACAGTGCAGAACAGAGGCCATATGAAATTGTAAAAGCTGGTCACGAGGGGTAAAGTATTGTAGGAGGTAATCAAGAGGGCGTGACTGCCAGTTGGCTCGAAGCTGGACCCAGGCGATCAGAGGCTCCTCATTCCCCCACCCCCCAGCCTTGGAGTGTGCATTCACTTTCCTTCCCCACACTAGAAGCTGCCCAAGATGCAGTCTTGAGAGTACTGTGGCATTGAGACCATTCGGATGGACTGAACCCAGTTAAGCCTTCTATATAAACTTTTAAGATATTAGCAGGTCGGTGAGATATTAGCAGATCTACTAGTCTGATGGCTGCCCAAGACAAGCCTTGTACGTAAGCACCCTTGCTTATTAAAGTTGCCACCTGCAATCTGGAGTGGTCTGCCTCTTTCTTCAGTCTCTCCTTGCCCTCTGTGTACCAGGGCCAATTTACAAGCCAACACTTACACTGATATAGAAACATCATTTTGGGGAAAAAATTACAAGCAAAGAAAACTAAGGATGTGAACCGATTTTCACAAAGTGATAGGCAACCCAAGATTAATAGACCCAGTCCTTTTACGGCTTCATGTGGATGTTCACTGAAGAATGACTGCACGCCTAACATTGCACTTTGCATGCACACTTGAGGGAAACTTGCCATCAAGTACGAGTCACTCTGCTGAGTCAGCATGATGCTGTGGTTTAAGTATCATTCTAAATGCAAAATAGGTACCAGTCTGTGTCTGATAAACAGTATATGTAAAGTCCCAGTTTGTGCTGACAGTTCTTGGGTACATAAGTCAGAATTCGTGACAACACAAACATCAGTCCAGAGCTCTTGGCCAACACCCGCTGTCCGCCTACTTAGTGCCCTCTCTTTCTCCCTTCACATTAGTTGCTTGAGTTTTGTCTCCCCTAATTTACTTCTAATTCATTCCTAAACCCATGCTAATTTGTATTCTTCCCACACTACTCCACTGAATCTGCTATTCCCAAGGTCACCAGTGACCTCCTTTTTGCTAAAACTGATGGACACTTCCCAGTTTGTTTGTTTGTTATTTTTTCCCTCACATGAACTGGTACTACATTGACACTATTGCTTCCTCCCACCTTCATGAAATATTTCTTTCTCTTAACTCTTTTTATATTACTTTTCTCTTAGCTCTTTGTCTCCTTATTTGGGCTCTTTATTTCCTTCTGCCTTTCCTAAGTGTTGATATTTTCCAAAGACCAGTCCTTAGTTCTTTTCTGCTTAAAGAAGGCCTCTTCTCACATTGCTGTGATATTTCATCCGTTTCCATAGGTTTATTTATAACCTTATGATTCCCAAGACAGCTCTTTCTCATGAACTTCAGCTCACTGGAATAATGCATATTCTTTTGACCCTCGTTGCTCAAATTCATCTACTGCCCTTCTTCCCCATGCCATGAGCCACATGCCACAGAGGTTCACGCCATATCATCTGTCTCCTCAATAACTCTTAACATACACTTGACTGACATCTATGTTCGAAAGTTGTCTACTTCCATTTCGTCAACAGAAAATCAAACAGGATTTTTTTCCCTAAGATATAAACATATGTCTGTCAATCCTTTAATATAACTGAAACTCTCCAGCGACTGCCTCCTTCATATGGGTAACAGCACAAAGTTCACACAAGCCTTTACAAGGTTCATTTTTGTAATATTCCCTCTCCTCCTTGCCAACTTCTCCAGCCTCACTTTTCCCCTGCCTCCTTGCTCCCAGCCTCTGTTGCTGAACTATACAATGTACTGGCAGAAGGCAAGCAAACTCCTTAGTTGGTAAACCATCTCTAGCAATTATTTATCAAGATAACCAGAGCTTCTTAGACTCATGGCTACAGAATGGATTTGCTCATATTAAGCCACACACTTTTGTTACTTCTAGCAATCAACTTTCACATTCTTTGAAGCTGAATTTGAGATGGTCTTCTGCCAATACATTGCATAGTGAAGTAATACTAAAGTCTGAACATATAGGAGATATGTTGAGCTATCTGAAAAGAATAATCCATGATCGAAGGAAGTTTAATTGTCTTTAGTGTTGCTTTGTTCTATTTTATACATTTTCATTAAGTTCCTTGTTTATTTTGTACAATATTTGACGTTTTCTATTATAATCTTCAAATTTACCAAAACATAAAAAAGGCATTACCATGCAAATGTGGGCACATGCATTCTACACTGTTAGAGAGTTTATTTGAATTCAGCGTACATGGTTTCAGGGTCAGCAGTTACAAAGCTGTTGCTGAAGGGACAGTTCTAATTGTGCCAGAAGATTTGGGCAGCATAGGTATAGCTTTGTGGCAGATCTAAACTTGTATCATATGCCATCCTCAAATTCTTAAGCCTTTATACTTAATAATCAGTATTCCATCCAGCACAATAATAAATCATAGAATTTTTTATGGTTACAATTAAGGTGTACTTTTCAGTTACAAAAAGAATGAAAAGGTTACTGGAGAGGTGATGTGATTTAATGAAAAGGCCATTGAACAAGAAGGAAAGGCTCTCAAGTAAGAAATAAATGTGAAAGCCTTTGAAGAAAGATAAAGTATTATGCAAACATAGTATTAGTATTAAAAATCTAAAATGGGGGCTTCCCTGGTAGTGCAGTGGTTGAGAATCTGCCTGCTAATGCAGGGGACACGGGTTCGAGCCCTGGTCTGGGAGGATCCCACATGCCGCGGAGCAACTGGGCCCGTGAGCCACAACTACTGAGCCTGCACGTCTGGAGCCTGTGCTCCGCAACAAGAGGCTGCGATAGTGAGAGGCCTGCGCACCGTGATGAAGAGTGGCCCCCGCTTGCCACAACTAGAGAAAGCCCTTGCACAGAAACGAAGACCCAACACAGCAAAAATAAATAAATTAATTAATAAACTCCTACCCCCAACATCTTCTTTAAAAAAAAAAAATCTAAAATGTTCATTTCTAGCAGACCTCATGTGTTCTGGGGCTATCGGGATAACATTCAAAAAGTGTTCAATACAGACAGTAATATATGGTACCGTGGGAAACACTAAGTCCCAGATTTCAACTTCAAACTTGGAATTTATTGCTTTTGTGTTCTTAACGTTGACCCTTAATATCCTTTCTACACAGTCTTTTAACTTTGTCTTTATGTAGTGGTATTCTGCTGATGTTCTTGTCTTTTTCCTTTAGGAAATGTCCCACAGTAACTGCGCTATTAAAACTGGACGTGTTCCAAAAGAGTTGTCAGAGACCATGGCAAACTTTGATTCAACCTCAGTGGAATAACTGCAAGGTAACTGTCCCAAAGTCATCACTTTCTGGATGCCTCAATAAATCTGGCCTTGATGACATGAAAATGTTCCTTCTTGGGAGCCTGTGGAGGAAGGAACATGACTACATTTGCTGTAAAATACCAAATTACACAGAAACTTCAGAGAGCAGGTGAAAGTCTTCAGAAGTTAATATAAGAAGGTTTACATGTCTTTTCTTTCCTTTTTCTCTTCCCTTTCTTTCTTTCTTCTTTCCTTCCTTCCTTCCTTCCTTCCTGCTACACTTGAGCATGTTTCAAAGAAGTATGTTTTACAACTGACATTAATAATATTATCTGTTTGTATTTATTTCATCCCCTTTCCAATCGAAGTTCACGAATCTCCATAAAAATGATCTAATTAATCCTTAGAACACCCTTATGTGGAAAGCAGTGGAGAAACTGTTACTTACTCTCTTACAAAGTGAGAAGAATAAAGTATAAATGCTTCAGGTGAGGTGCAGTTAAGACAGTGGGAGACGGCTTCCCTGGTGGTGCAGTGGTTGAGAGTCCGCCTGCTGATGCAGGGGACGCGGGTTCGTGCCCCGGTCTGGGAGGCTCCCACGTGCCGCAGAGCGGCTGGGCCCGTGAGCCATGGCCGCTGAGCCTGCGCATCCGGAGCCTATGCTCCACAACGGGAGAGGCCACAACAGTGAGAGGCCCGCGCACCGCAAAAAAAAACCAAAAAACAAAAACCAAACAAACAGTGGGAGATCCAGGTGTACTACTAAGGTTTTGTACTTCTTTCCCCCTTATTTCATTTTAATAATAGCATCTTAGTTCTCTTGCCTTTTTTCACTGATTAAAAGACCTTGTCCCTCTCTCTCCAAGTAGAACATGAGTTACTTGAGGGCATGAAATTCAAAATACAGCTTTTTCATTATATTTCTAGGGCCTAGACTCATGTACATAGAGATTAATATGTATTAAATTGAATTAAATTAAACTATCATTGTTTTTCATTTTAAAGGTACATGCATTTTTAAATTCAAACATTACAAAAGGGTTATACAATTAAAAGTAGGTCTCTCCCATGCAGATACACAGTCCCTGACCCAGAAGCAAATGCCAATAACATTTTCTTGTCGTATGATCTTTCCAGACACTTTCATGCATATTAATGAATGAGTGTATGTCTTAGTGTTTGTATTCATATTTGAACAGTTTGAACAAGTGAGAGAGCAAATAAATACAGTGTACTAGATTTTTTTTTAACTTAACAATATATATTGGATAACTCTTTCTGTAAACTTTTCATTTGGAAATCACTTCAAATTTGTATTTTAAAAAAGTAGCAGGAATAAAAATAGTATAAAGAACATCAATATACTCTTAACCTAAGTTCAAATATTACTAACATTTTACCCTGATTATCATTTGTTTAATCTTTTTTTCTCCCTCCCTTTCCCTTTCTCCCACTCTTTCTCTCCCTCTTTCTCCCTCTCTCATCATTTGAAGGAAGTTGCACATACCATGGCCTTTTACTCCTAAAAATGTTGATCTTTAATTCCTAAGAATAATGACATTCTCTTACATAACCACAGTACAACTCTCAAATTAAGTAAATTTAATATTGATATAATACTTTATAATAATACATGACCACATTCCAAGTTTGTCCATTGACCAAAAAATATTCTTTAGAGAATTTTTACTTCTACAATATAGCACTGAGTCTAGGATGAGGTATTGATCATTTAGTTATTATATCTCTTCTGCTGCTTTTATTTTTTTAATTTTTAAATTTTATTTTATTTAATTTTTTATACAGCAGGTGCTTATTATTCATTTTATACATATTAGTGTATATATGTCAATCCCAATCTCCCAATTCATCACACCACCACCACCTCACCACTGCTTTGCCCCCTTGGTGTCCATACGCTTGTTCTCTACATCTGTGTCTCTATTTCTGCCCTGCAAACTGGTTCACCTGTACCGTTTTGCTAGGTTCCACATAATATGCGTTAATATACGATATTTGTTTTTCTCTTTCTGACTTACTTCACTCTGTATGACAATCTCTAGATCCATCCACGTCTCTACAAATGACCCAATTTGTTCTTTTTTATACTTCTGCTTCTTTTAACCTGAGTCATAGCAGAGCCTTTCTTTGACTCTGATGACATTAGTAATTTTGAGGAATAAAAACCTCCTTGTCCCTTCTTTAATTGAATGTTCCTCATTTTGGATTTGTCTGTTGTTTCCTGATTAGTTTTAGATTAATGATCCCAGGTAAAAATAGTACACAGGTAAATTTATTCTTCTCCGGGAATCAAATCTGGGGATGCGTAATAGTCATCTGTCTTTCACTGGTGATGATAATTTTGAAAATTAAAACAACAGTCAAGGGCTTCCCTGGTGGCGCAGTGGTTGAGAGCCCGCCTGCCGATGCAGGGGACACGGGTTCGTGCCCCGGTCCGGGAAGATCCCACATGCTGCGGAGCAGCTGGGCCCGTGAGCCATGGCCGATGAGCCTGCGCGTCCAGAGCCTGTGCTCCGCAACGGGAAAGGCCACAACAGTGAGAGGCCCGCGCACCGCAAAAAAAAGAACACTACTGGGTCTCCCCTGCTGGTGCAGTGGTTGAGAGTCCGCCTGCCAATGCAGGGGACACGGGTTCGTGCCCCCGTCTGGGAGGATCCCACGTGCCGCAGAGTGGCTGGGCCCGTGAGCCATGGCCGCTGAGCCTGCGCGTCTGGAGCCTGTGCTCTGCAACGGGAGAGGCCACAACAGTGAGAGGCCCGCGTACCGCAAAAAACAAACAGAAAAAAACAGTCAAGGTGTTGCCTGATTTTCCACTGTAATGATTCTTTTTGTTCTCCCTTGCAACTCATAAGCAGTCTCTAGGAGCGAAACTATACAGATGTCCTGCTCCACATCAAAAATTCCCCCTTAGATGCAGCATCTATTTGTGACTTGCTTGATCCAATCTTTACTATTTTGGAAGCAAAATGACAATTTTCCAACTTTCACTCTCTCTCTCCACTTACCAGTTGGTCCTCTGCATTCTAACATAAATAAGAACTATACCTTCTCCCCCATTTATTTATTTATTATCTATTTATTATTGATGTGGACTCATGAATTCCTACTTTGTTCAATAGCTTATAATTTATTACTGTGCTTAGTTATTTTGGTCCTCACATTTTCCCAGACTGAGTCAAGATTTTACTCTTGAAAGTCTAGGAAGACCACTCCCCCCACCCCCTCAAGAGCAGAGCTGTCCTTCTAAGAGGACAAGGCAACTAAAATCAGCCAATGAAGCTTCAGTGGCAGTTGAGCCAGGGCTGGCCTCAGATCCTAGACCTGCTTGACTGCTGTATGTGAGAAAGCGTTCTACAAAGTGTCAACCAAATGCCAAGTGAATCTCCCCCAGTCCTAACTGCAGGTGGTTCACCACATGGCCAACTAGCCTGTTCTGACAGTGCCGACAAGCCTTTCGCTTCAGTCTGACTAATTGTCTGGCTTGGTCCTACCTGAACCTGCTTGGTCAAACCAGCCCTCCTTTCGTCGGAGACTGAGGGACAGGAGGAAACTGAGAAGAGATTACTCATGTTACTGAAGGTGGCCTCCCAGTGTCTCAGAAATTATCCCTGCTCCACTGCCCACCCTCTTCTTTTTTACTAGCCCATCAAATCGCCCAGGTATCTCCTTTTGACTGAGTCTTTTACAGCTTCCTGAGACCCTAGGAAGAGCAAAACTCTGATTGAAATCTGAGTTTTCCCCAGGGCTTCAGCTGCGTTTGGGCCTGTTCCCCTTTACTCTGTGAATAGTCCAAGGTGGTCATAGCAATGCACCCACTCAGTTGAACTTCAGAGAACATGTGGCAAAACCCCTCTAGTTGCAGGAGCCTGCAAGACAAATGCAAAGAACACAGCAGTCCTTTCCAGCTCAGTGGCCCAAAAGCTGTCTTTGCCAACCACTGATGCTACTTCAGGTTCAGTCTCTCTTTTCACCTGAAATTGCATCACTTCTCTCATTTAAATGATTGAGTGAAGCCCTCATGGTCCTCTCAGATTCTCAAATGTTGGTACCTTTTTCACTGTTTCTCCTCCTGCGTGTTCCACAGGTACTGACTTCTTTTTTAATCCTGTAGTTTCTGTATATCAGGACATTTGACTTTGGACTAGAAGTTTCAAGAGCCTTTACTGATTTGGTTTGTCAGGGAAAGAACTTTAGAATAAAATATTAGGGTATTTTGAGGCATATAGAAAGGATAAAAGGAGAGGAAAAGTGGCGGGGGGGAGCTGCTGAAAATCTAGCTGTGTCAACAAATCCCATCTGTAAAACAGCCCCTTAGCAACGGCTCGTGAAAGGCAGTAACCCCCGCTCACCACTTCCACACACACACATACACACACCCTTTCCAGATCCTTAGGGTTTTTGCTGGCCTGTCAGAGCTTTCAGCAATACAGGGGTGGGGGTGGCGGTGTGTATGGACTGATCCTAGCTGCTAAAGGGGCCCAGGAACGGGAAGCCTTTCAGGTACTTTGCCTTATTAAGCAGAAGAACAACAATGGTGGCCCCAAGCGATGATATCGGCAATGTGACTCTCAATTGCCCTCCTCTTGATAATGGGTTGAAACTAGGAGTCCCTAATCCAAAATGTCTAATGACAGTCAAGCACCACAGCCCTTGCCCCAGTTCCCCAAACCCACAATAAGTACAGGTGGCTACAGTTTTTCCTTGTTGAGAAGTTGGCAGGAGGCAACTGCCCATATTTCTGGCTCCAGCGATCACTTTCCCTTGGTTACTGATCCACCCTCCTCACTCAAAATTAGCTCTTCCCTGTGAGCTCTGCCACTTGCAAGTTTAGAGAGTTTTGTAGAAAGTCTTTACAAATGCTTAGGCGGTGGCATCTGAACAGTCACGTAGAGGTCTGAGAATATTCTGTGATTGCACCCTGTGGTAGGCACATCCTAAGGCGACCCTCAGTGAGTCCGATCCTTCTGTAATTCCCTCCCCTTGAGTATGGGCATAACGTGTGACTCACTCATAGCCAAGAGAATATGGCAAAAGTGATGGGAAGTTACTCCCACAATTATACTGTCACTTAAGACTCCATCTTGGCAGACTCGAGCAAAGACTCCCCTGCTGGCTTTGGAAAACTAAGCCGCCATGTTGAGAGAGCCCCCTGGCAAGGAACTGAGGCAGCTGTAGGAGCTGAGAGCAGCCCCCAGCTGACAGCCAGAAAGAAAATAGGGACCTCAGGGGCTTCCCTGGTGGTGGAGTAGTTGAGAATCTGCCTGCTAATGCAGGGGACACGGGTTCGAGCCCTGGTCTGGGGGGATCCCACATGCCACGGAGCAACTAGGCCCGTAAGCCACAACTACTGAGCCTGCGCGTCTGTAGCCTGTGCTCTGCAAAAAGAGAGGCCGCGATAGTGAGAGGCCCGTGCACTGCGATGAAGAGTGGTCCCCGCTTGCCACAGCTAGAGAAAGCCCTTGCATAGAAACAAAGACCCAACACAACAAAAATAAAGAAAGAAAGAAAATAGGGACCTCAGTTCTACAGCCACAAGGAACAGAATTCTGCCAACCACTACATGGGCCTGGAAGAGAACCCAAACTCCAGAAAGGCACATGGCTACACCTTTACTGCAGCCTCTTGAGACTCCGAGAAAAAGATCTTTCTAAGCAGTGCCTGTATCACTGACCCATTGAAACTGTGCAATCATGTCTATTGCTTTAAGCATCTAAGTTTGTGGTAATTTGTCACACAGCAATAGAAAACTAATATATTCCCCAGGGCAGTAAGAACATCTCTCAAGGAGAAGAAAAGAGGGACTAGAGTCTAGCCTAGCCCCTGTGACTTCTATTTGCAGCTCGTCAGGTCCCTGCATTCTTCAAGTTCCCAAACTGGTTCCAGCAGGTAGCACTGCTGGTGGAGTTTATTTATCGTTTTTTTCACAGAGACAAATTAAGTCAATAAAAATAAAAGAAATGTAAGAGAAGAGCTTCTGAATATTCAGGAGAGCGGTGGGTTGCATAAGGCGTGCCCACATGACCACAAGCAGAAGCACCCATACGGTACCTCCCAGAATACTTTGCTTTGTCTGATGATGGGCTGTCCTTCACTGACCGGTCTTCAGGCATGTTTACACCAACCAGAAAGGGGAAGATGGTGACCCATACAGCAGCTTTCGGGTTGTGCACAATATCTCAAGATGAAAGCTGTTCCTATCAATGCTGTGTGGCAGAAGAGGGACAGGGATTAACAGAGAAGTGAGTTCCACTGCCACCCTCTGAAGCACCTCAGACCTAGTTCTGCTCTCCAATTACCAGCCCCCAAATTAAGCTGTAACAGAAAACTCCTTTCAGACTATGGCTCTCCAAAGGGATCTAAGTCTAGGGTCTCTCACCATCTATTCATTTAATCACCATTTAATGATCTTCTACTCTATGTGAGCACTGCTGATACAGCAGTGGATAAAAGATATGAAATCCCAAAACATATGGAGTTTTGAGTCTAAAGGGAGATATAGAGAAGAAAATGGCAATTAAACTATATGATAGGAAAAGTACAGATGCTGTCTGAGCACAAAAGAGGGACGCCTCCCCACTGCAAAGTGGTCTTAAGGAATCCCTATACGCCACCAGCAATGACATCTGAACCGAGACGTGAGAGATGAAGAGCAATTGACAACACAGAGTGCTCCAAGCAGAGGGAATATGTAACTGACACCCAGAGGTGAGTTTGAGGAGCAGCGGAACTGAAGCATAGAGTTTGTAGGTTAGTCATAATAATAAGGTGCAGCAGTTATCCAGCATGTACTGGATACTACTGTTATGCTAAATGAATGGTATATATCATCTCATTTGATTCTCATAGCATCCCTCAGATGAGACAACTGAGATGAAGAAAGGTTACGTGCTTTGCCCATGATGGTACCGCCGGTAAACGGTGAAGCCAGAAATTAATGTGCAGCTGATTGGCTTCACAGTCCACAGCCTTAACCCCCAACTCTCATACCCTAGTCTGTAGCTTAAATGAATAAGCCAAATTGTGGGCCTTCAGGTCAGGCCTCTGTTCTTCACTAATGGAGCCACTAACCCAACATATAAGTCCAAATCCACCTCAGATTCTGGAACTTCTCTGACCTCAGAATCTCTGTCCAATCCATGAGTTCTTGCTCAAAAGTGGGGACAAGCCAGCCCTCTCCCAGTTATCAGGTCCCTTGTTAGCAAGCCAGGTTTCCACATTGAGGCTCTGCTTCCTTAGGCTTTTTGAAAACTAGAATCTTGTCTCTGAATTCAGTCCTCTTACATAGATTCCCACTTCTTAAGACTGCAGACACCAGGCTTTGCCTCTTTTGCAGGGGGACTTTTTCCTATTTTTGATTTCCTGAATATCCTGATATTGCTTTTAGGTTCTTTGGAGTCTAGTCTCCCTCAGTGGAGTCTGACTACAGAACATTGCTGAAAGATCCTCTTTATTACATGGAGGTGGCCATGGATTTCCCTAGGCATAGTATTGTGGACATCTTTTCTAATTTCAAACCACCCCCCTTTTTTTTTTTTTTTGCAGTATGCGGGCCTCTCACTGTTGTGGCCTCTCCCGTTGAGCAGCACAGGCTCCGGACGCGCAGGCTCAGCGGCCATGGCTCGCGGGCCTAGCCGCTCCACGGCATGTGGGATCTTCCCGGACCGGGGCACAAACCCGTGTCCCCTGCAATGGCAGGCGGACTGTCAACCACTGCGCCACCAGGGAAGCCCCAAAAGCCCCTTTTGACTGCACTGATCTCTGAATCTATGGTGCATCACACTCCTCCTTCCCTGTAGGTTGCTGGAGTTAGTAGTCAAATTCTGTTGCTTTGTTTTTCAGACTATTTTGGAAAGAAGAAAGATATCATTTCTCTTCTAACTAGAATATTTAAAGACACCTTGCCTTTTCACAAAACCACAAGAACAAGTAAATTAAGCAAAGTGTTTTTTTCTAGGCAAATCAGAAATCTCTTCTTAAGAAGAATTCTCTAATCACTGTAAAGCCCCGGTCCGGGCACAGTGGTTGAGAGTCTGCCTGCTGATGCAGGGGACATGGGTTCGTGCCCCAGTCTGGGAAGATCCCACATGCCGCGGGGCGGCTGGGCCCGTAAGCCATGGCTGCTGAGCCTTCGCGTCCGGAGCCTGTGCTCCGCAACGGGAGAGGCCACAACAGTGAGAGGCCCGCGTACTGCAAAAAAAAAAAGAATAAATAGCTTAATGTATAGCCAACTTTGAAAACAAAATTTTCTAACACTAAATGTATATTTTTGCATACGCAAAGATACATAATTTTGTATGTATATACATTTATTTTACACTCATATTTGCATATTATAGTATAGTAGTCTCTCTAATCATACAGATTTTTAACCCATATCCACTGCATATTCTCTCTTTGGGTTTCAGCTAATTTCTCCAACTTCCTAAGGTATGGGAGATCCTCTATTTAGCAGGCTGTGGATACTTCCTGGCACAGCAGTGCTTCTTTTTGAATAGTGTCTGGCTTTCTGGAGGGCCCAGGTCTTAATGTCAAGGGCTTTATTTGTTTATTTGCTTACAAAGCAAGAGCTGCTTATTGTCTATAAAGATGCTTATAAATATTATAGCTTCAATTGAAACAATAATTTTTATGAGAAAAAATTAACTGCTGAGTAAATAATCCCCACAATTTTCTATATTTTTGGATATATTATTTTCCTTTTTTTAACCATGATGATGTTTTAAACATAATAACTAGGTGTACAATATCTAGTTATTTATTATGAATATGTTTGGTACAAGTTATGAAGACCAATTTAAAAGGGTAAATGTTTCTTAACATTTCACATATCCATCCATGGAATAAAGGTTTTCCATTTATGAAGGAGTCATTATTTGACAGTTCTGTTCAGCAGGTCTTTATTCCTTTTCAGTTCTAAATTGCTTGAAAATGACTTCAATTCCTAACACTCAATTTCTTGCTGGATTCCTTTCTGTCTAGCATCTCAAAATACTTTCTTTAAGGCCATCAGTAACCTTCTCTTCAATTTAAAGTACAGTTTCCTTTTTTTCTATATTTTGAGCCTTTCTGCTGCCTTTCATATGTTGGCCACCGCATTCTCAATTACACTTTTTTCTAGTTTCACTAACACTGCTTACATCTGGTATAAGTTGTACATGTGGTTACTCAATTTCTATACCCCTTGCAGGGTCTACACTTCTTCATATCCATCAAATATCTGTGCATTCCAAAGGACCTTTGCTATATTTATATCACAATTTACAAGTAGATATTGATAATATTTTTGTTGCTTGGCATGTAACTCAAAGTGCACAACCTATGAGTCATCCACATATTAGTGACAAGGAGGCTGCAGAGATGGGCAAGTATTTTAATACTCTAGGAAAGTCCATTCAACTTTCCTTTTTGTAATTAAGATTCACTAGCATCTCAGTGCCTTCATTTTTCTCTGGGGAAAATACAAATTTTGCCAGCTTCTAAGTGCCTATACCATTTATTTAGCTGCTATCCTTACCCTAAACATTATGCCAGATGCTGGAGATTCAGTGGTGACTCAATACAAACTCGGCCATTATTTTCATGAACCTTAAAGTCTAGTTGGGAAGACTGGAATTAAACGTTTTTATTAACCAAAAAATCCTGCAACTGCAACCCTTGCAAGTGTTAAACATTGTTCTAAAAGCTTATACTAGGAAAATTTGACCTGGTCAAGGAACTCAAGGAGGACTACCTTAAGGGTGTACCTCATTAACTGAGATTTGAATGACAAGTAGGAATTCAGTATGTGAAGAGGAACCTGCTAACCAGAAGGACTGGCATGAGCTAAGTCTCAGTGGTGGGCCAAAGAAGAGATTATAAGAGAAGAAAAAAGAAGGCAAATGGTGTGGAATGCACAGAGTAACCATGCTGGACCTTGTAAACTATATTACTTTTGTCATTATCCTGAAAGTAATGGAAAGCTATCAAAGAATTTTAGATGACAGGGGATAAAGAGGGGCTATGGGGAAGGGGGGGAAAAGAACTGTCATGTTCAAATTTATTTTTCCTGCCTAAAGATTTGTGTGGATTCCCTACACTAAGTACTATCTTTTCCTTCCTGATCTAAAGTTAGGAGGCTGTTCTAATAGTTTAGATTTATTTCTTTGTGTGAATCAAAGGCCTTTCATTCTGAGTCTCCTTAGTTTGTTTGGCCTCCTCTTCACAACCTCTAAACAGTGGAATTCCCTAAAGCTTCCTCTCTAGTTGATATCTTTTGTCACATTGGTTTGCATGTCAATAATTTGAAGAGGGTCATTAAATATCTCAACTCCAGTCTTGTATATCCAATAGCTACAAAGGTATATTTGTATATTTTTAACAGGCAACTCAAACATAGCAAATCTAAAGTATACAAAGAGAAAGAAAACCAGTTTCTGCCCTCCCCTCAGATAGTCAGGCATTCACTTAACAAAAATCTGCTAAACCCTTTTCCAGGCCATGGGTATTCAAAGAAGAATTAGGTAGAATCCTTGACTTTAAGGGAACAAAATATTCTCTGCAATTAGTTATCATATTCCCTATGATTAACTATCACAATGCTGTATGCTAGTGGATACTTTTGTTATGCTTTTTTTTTTGCTTTCCCTAAAATGTTTTCCTTTCTGGACCACCACCTCTCTAATGCTTCATAGCTCCTGTTCATTTCCTACCCTCAAGACTATTTCTCTTCCCTAAAGTTATCACGTGCACCCATTATGTGATACTGCTCTGAGAGTTAATACTAAAGATTTGGCAAGCAGGAAGGAGGTCTGAAGAAACAGGCAGGCAGTTGTCTTGCATTTCCTGAAGTGACCTGTCTTATTGTCTCCTGTGCCCTGCCATGAAGACCCAAAAAACCCAAATTCTTTTTTTTTTTTAATTTTTAATTTTTTGGCATGGGGGATCTTAGTTCCCTGACCAGGGATTGAACCCGTGACCCCTGCATTGGAAGTGTGGAGTCTTACCACTGGACTGCCAGGGAAGTCCCAACACCCAGATTCTTGATGCAATGTCAACACCACACTTATCTCTGTATCTCCACCACCTACCAGAATGCCTAGAGCACTGTAGGTGTGGGAGGCTATAGACAAAGCCTAATTGATTATGCCCCCATTGAAAGCCATCTCTTTCTCCATATTGGAAACTCACCATTATTGTATAAGTGAGTAAACTTGGAAAAACAGTTTTGGGGACAATCTTATGAGACAACTATGAAACTAGTGTATGGACTTCTCTAATGCTCAGTACCTCTTTCTCTCCCTCATCTCCCAGTACTAACTTGGGTTTACCATAAATTACATGCCACCTAAATCATAGCAAGCAGTGAATGAGATCATGCTTCATTTTTCTTTTAAAATAATTGAAAAATAAATAGCTTTATATAATGGCATTTAAGTAATTTAAAAAATAACTACAGTGAATTGAGTCATGTGATAAAACAGGGGAGTCCATTCCCCTGCATCTTCAAGCTTACCCTAGCCAATTGTGGAAACATTGGGTAATTTAGGATCAGACATTTCCTATCTTTAGCTGATATCTGATCAAGACCATCAGGAGTAACTCAGGGACAGAAGGGACCTTCAAGATAGCAGAGGAGTAAGACGTGGAGATCACCTTCCTCCCCATAAATACATCAGAAATACATCTACACGTGGAACAACTCCTACAGAACACCTACAGAATGCTGGCAGAAGACCTCAGACTTCCCAAAAGTCTGACAGGCTGACAGGGTCTTGGTGCTCCAGCTGGGTGTCAGACCTGAGCCTCTGAGGTGGGAGAGCCGAGTTCAGGACATTGGTCCACCAGAGACCTCCCAGCCCAACAAAATATCAAATGGTGAAAGCTCTCCCAGAGATCTCCATCTCAACGCTAAGACCCAGCTCCACTCAATGACCAGCAAGCTACAGTACTGGACACCCTATGCACACAACAAGCAAGACAGGAACACAACGCCACCCACTAGCAGAAAGGCTGTTTAAAATCATAAGTTCACAGATACCCCAAAACACACCACCGGACGTGGTCCTGCCCACCAGAAAGACAAGATCCAGCCTTACCCACCAGAACACAGGTAACAGTCCCCTCCACCAGGAAGCCTACACAACCCACTGAACCAATCTTACCCACTGGGGGCAGACACCAAAAACAATGAGAGCCACAAACCTGTAGCCTGCAAAAAGGAGACCCCAAACACAGTAAGTTAAGCAAAATGAGAAGACAGAGAAATACACAGCAGATGAAGGAGCAAGGTAAAAACCCACCAGACCAAACAAATGAAGAGGAAATAGGCAGTCTACCTGAAAAAGAATTCAGAATAATGAGAGTAAAGATGATCCAAAATCTTGGAAACAGAATGGAGAAAATACAAGAAACCTGAAGAGCAAACAAACAATGAAGAACAACACAATAAATGAAATTTAAAATTCTCTAGAAGGAATCAGTAGCAGAATAACTGAGGCAGAAGAACGGATATGTGACCTGGAAGATAAAAGAGTGGAAATAACTACTGCAGAGCAGAAAAAAGAAAAAAGAATGAAAAGAATTGAGGACAGTCTCAGAGATCTCTGGAACAACATCAAACGCACCAACATTCGAATTACAGTGGTCCCATAAGAAGAAGAGAAAAAGAAAGGGACTGAGAAAATATTTAAAGAGATTATAGTTGAAGACTTCCTTAATATGGGAAAGGAAATAGTTAATCAAGTCTAGGAAGCACAGAGAGTCCCATACAGGATAAATCCAAGGAGAAACACAAAAACACACATATTAATCAAACTATCAAAAATTAAATACAAAGAAAAAATATTAAAAGCAGCAAGGGAAAAGCAACAAAAAACATACAATGGAATCCCAATAAGGGTAACTGCTGATCTTTCAGCAGAAACTCTGCTAGCCAGAAGGGAGTGGCAGGATATATTTAAAGTGATGAAAGGGAAAAACCTATAACCAAGATTACTCTACCCAGCAAGGATCTCATTCATATTCGACGGAGAAATTAAAACTTTTACAGACAAGCAAAAGCTAAGAGAATTGAGAAGAGAAGCTAAGCATCACCAAACCAGCTTTACAACAAACGTTAAAAGAACTTCTCTAGGCAGGAAACATAAGAGAAGGAAAAGACCTATAATAACAAATCCAAAACAATTAAGAAAATGGTAATAGGAACATACATATCAATAACTACTTTAAATGTAAATGGATTAAATGCTCCAAGCAAAAGACACAGACTGGCTGAATGGATAATAAAACACACCCTGAATATATGCTGTCTACCAGAGACCCACTTCAGACCTATGGACACATACAGACTGAAAGTGAGGGGATGGAAAACATTATTCCATGCAAATGGAAATCAAAAGAAAGCTGGAGTAGCAATTCTTATATCAGACAAAATAGACTTTAAAATAAAGTATATTACAAGAGACAAAGGACACTACATAATGATCAAGGGATCAATCCAAGATGAAGATATAACAATTATAAATATTTATGCACCCAACACAGGAGCAGCCCAATACATAAGGCAAATGGTAACAGCCATAAAAGGGGAAATCCACAGTAACACAACAATAGTAGGAGAATTTAACACCCCACGTTCACCAATGAACAGATCATCCAAAATAAAAATAAATAAGGAAACACAAGTTTTAAATGATACATTAAACAAGATGGACTTAATTGGTATTTATAGGACATTCCATTAAAAAACAACAGAATACACTTTCTTCTCAAGTGCTTATGGAACATCCTCCAGGATAGGCCATATCTTGGGTCACAAATGAAGCCTTGGTAAATTTAAGAAAGTTGAAATCATATCAAGTATCTTTTCTGACTACAACAGTATGAGACAAGGTTTCAATTACAGGAAAAAATCTGTAAGAAATACAGACACATGGAGGCTAAACTATACACTACTAAATAACAAAGAGATCACTGAAGAAATAAAAGAGGAAATCAAAATATACCTGGCAACAAAGGACAATGAAAACATGATGAGCCAACACCTATGGGATGCAGCAAAAGCTGTTCTAAGAGGGAAGTTTATAGAAATACAATCATACCTCAAGAA
Organism: Delphinapterus leucas; assembly: GCF_059928025.1. Classification (NCBI taxonomy): domain Eukaryota; kingdom Metazoa; phylum Chordata; class Mammalia; order Artiodactyla; family Monodontidae; genus Delphinapterus; species Delphinapterus leucas. The sequence continues at coordinate 69,356,143 of NC_143139.1, forward strand.
ACAAGAAAAATCTCAAATAAACAACCTAACCTTACACCTAAAGCAATTAGAGAAAGAAGAACAAAAAAAACCCAAAGTTAGCAGAAGGAAAGAAATCATAAAGATCAGATCAGAAATAAGTGAAAAAAAATGAAGGAAATGATACCAAAGATCAATAAAACCAAAAGCTGGTTCTTTGAGAAGATAAACAAAATTGATAAACCTTTAGCCAGACTCATCAAGAAAAAAAGGGAGAAGACTCAAATCAATAGATTTAGAAATGAAAAAGGAGAAGTAACAACTGACACTGCAGTAATACAAAGGATCACGAGAGATTAAACTAAGCAACTGTAGGCCAATAAAATGGACAACCTGGAAGAAATGGACTAATTCTTAGAAAAACAAAATGTTCCGAGACTGAACCAGGAAGAAATAGACAAATATAAAGAGACCAATCACAAGCACTGAGATTGAAAGTGTGATGAAAAATCTTCCAACAAAAAGTCCAGGACCAGATGGCTTCACAAGTGAATTCTATCAAATATTTGGGGAAGAGTTAACACCTATCCTTTGCAAACTCTTCCAAAATATAGCAGAGGGAGGAACACTCCCAAACTCATTCTATGAGGCCACCATCACCCTGATATCAAAACCAGACAAAGATGTCACAAAAAAAGAAAACTACAGATGAATATCACTGATCAGCATAGATGCAAAAATCCTCAACAAAATACTAGCAAACAGAATCCAACAGCAGATTAAAAGGATCATACACCATGATCAAGTGGGGTTTATACCAGGAATGCAAGGAATCTTCAATAGATATATATCAATCAATGTGATTAAAACATACTAAAAAATTGAATGAGAAAAACCATATGATCATCTCAATAGATGCAGGAAAAGCTTTTGACAAAAATCAACACCCATTTATGATAAAAATCCTCCAGAAAATAGGCATAGAGGGAACTTACCTCAACATAATAAAGGCCATATATGACAAACCCACAGCCAACATCGTTCTCAATGGTGAAAACCTTGAAACAATTTCCTCTAGGATCAGGAAAAAGATAAGGCTGTCCACTCTCATCACTATTATTCAACATAGTATTGGAAGTTTTAGCCACAGCAATCAGAGCAGAAAAAGAAATAAAAGGAATCCAAATTGGAAAAGAAGAAATAAAACTGTCAATGTTTACAGATGACATGATATGATACATAGAGAATCTTAAAGATGCTACCAGAAAACTACTAAAGCTAATCAATGAATTTGGTAAAGTAGCAGTATACAAAATTAATGCACAGAAATCTCTTGCATTCCTATATACTAATGACGAAAAATCTGAAAGAGAAATTAAGGAAACACTCCCATTTACCATTGCAACAAAAAGAAAATACCTGAGAATAAACCTACCTAAGGAGAGAAAAGACCTGTATGCAGAAAACTATAAGACACTGATGACAGAAATTAAAGATGATACCAACAGATGGAGAGATATACCATGTTCTTGGATTGGAAGAATCAACATTGTGAGAATGACTCTACTACCCAAAGCAATCTACAGATTCAATGCAATGAAATCCTTATCAAACTACCAATGGCATTTTTCACAGAACTAGAACAAAAAATTTCACAATCTGTATGGAAACACAAAAGACCCTGAAAAGCCAAAGCAATCTTGAGAAAGAAAAACGGAACTGGAGGAATCAGGCTCCCTGACTTCAGGCTATACTACAAAGGTACAATAATCAAGACAGTATGGTACTGGCACAAAAACAGAAACATAAATCAATGAAGCAGGATAGAAAGCCCAGAGATAAACACATGCACATATGGTCACCTTATTTTTGATAAAGGAGGCAAGAGTATAAAATGGAGAAAAGACAGCCTCTTCGATAAGTGGTGCTGGGAAAACTGGACAGCTACATGTAAAAGAATGAAATTAGAACACTCCCTAACACCTTACACAAAAGTAAACTCAAAATGGATTAAAGACCTAAATGTAAGGCCAGACACTATTAAATCTTAGAGGAAAACATAGGCAGAACACACTATGACATAAGTCACAGCAAGATCCTTTTTGACCTACCTCCTAGAGAAATGGAAATAAAAACAAAAATAAGCAAATGGGACCTAATGAAACTTAAAAGCTTTTGCGCAGCAAAGGAAACCATAAAGAAGGCAAAAGGAAAACCCTCAGGATGGGAGAAAATATTTGCAAGTGAAGCAACTGACAAAGGATTAATCTCCAAAATTTACAAGCAGCTCATGCAGCTTGATATCAAAAAAACAAACAACCCAATCCAAAAATGGGCAGAAGACCTAAACAGACATTTCTCCAAAGAAGATACACAGATTGCCAACAAACACATGAAAAGATGCTCAGCGTCACTAATCATTAGAGAAATGCAAATCAAAACTACAATGAGATATCACCTCACACCAATCAGAATGGCCATCACCAAAAAATATACAAATAATAAATGCTGGAGAGGGTGTGGAGAAAAGGGAACCCTCTTGCACTGTTGGTGGGAATGTAAATTGATACAGACACTATGGAGAACAGAATGGAGGTTTCTTAAAAAACTAAAAATAGAACTACCCTATGACCCAGCAATCCCACTACTGGGCATCTACCCTGAGAAAACCATAATTCAAAAAGAATCATGTACCCCAATATTAATTGCAGCTCTATTTACAATAGCCAGGAGATGGAAGCAACATAAGTGTCCATCGACAGATGAATGGATAAAGAAGATGTGGCACATATATACAATGGAATATTAGCCATAAAATGTAACAAAATTGAGTTATTTGTAGTGAGGTGGATGGACCTAGAGTCTGTCATACAGAGTGAAGTAAGTCAGAAAGAGAAAAACAAATACTGTATGCTAACACATATATATGACATCTAAAAGAAAATGGTTCTGCAGAACCTAGGGGCAGGATAGGAATAAAGACGCAGACATAGAGAATGGACTTGAGGACACGGGGAAGGGGATGGGCAAGCTGAGACGAAGTGAGAAAGTAGCACTGACATATATATAATACCAAATGTAAAACAGATAGCTAGTGGGAAGCAGCCGCATAACACAGGGAGATCAGCTCAGTGCTTTGTGTCCACCTGGAGGGGTTGATAGGGAGGGTGGGAGGGAGATGCAAGAGAGAGGAGATATGGGGATATACGTATATGTATAGCTGATTCACTTTGTTATACAGCAGAAACTAACACACCATTGTAAAACAATTATACTCCAATACAGTTGTTTAAAAAAAAAAAAAGAGTAATTCAGACTCTTTCCCAAACTCTGATACTCTCCTCAATGTTGTTATGTGTGACCCTCCTCAGTATTCTTTAGTAATTAGTCAACCTACTGGATATCACTCATACTTTAAAGTAAATTAATAGAATGGGGACTCTAATAACGCTCTTTGAAACTTAATGAAGTAGATACTCTTAGCCTTTCTTCTCCTCTGAAGGGTTAGACTGCTTTATATAATTCCAAGGTAATCTTGCTTCCAGTATCTTTTAGACAACATTCCACATTTACTCAAAACCACAGCGATCTATCCCATCATGGACTTTCTACAGTATTTAAATTTAGAAAAACTCAATTTAACCTTCTGGCCAAAGCTTATACTTATGCAGTTAGACCAGGTTGTTCCTACTGGGTTTTCACAACCAATATTTGTTCTGATAATTAGTTGCTAATTAGCTTCTCCTCCTCCTTGCCTCCAGTCATTCCAAACACTGGTCTTTATCTGAACACACTGTGCTTTCTCCTCCTGTTCTGATGTTGTCCTTACTAGAGCCCCTTCTGTCTGAAATAGCCTTTGATGATCTCCACCTGGAAAATTCTTTACTCATTTTTTAAAAGTCAGCTAAATGATAGCTTCTTTTGGAAAACTTTTCTGAATTTTCCAGGCAGAATGAGTCACTTCTTGTCTATGTTCCCTCAGCACTCCATGCAAGCCTCTAATGTAACTTATCACAATATATCATACTTATTTATATTCAACTGTGTGTTGACCTCTAGACCATGAGCCCTTTGAGAGCAGTGGTAGTGGTTTGTTCATTGTTGGCATGTCATAGGTGCTCAATAATTGTGTGCCTATGCTTTAAAGAATTTGTGAAATAAATCAGAGTATTTAGAAGTAAATAAAAAATAACACCTTAGTGAAATAACTGGATTATTCAATGTTTTACACATATATTAACACCTTGATTCTACAAGATTGTGAACTGTGGTGAAATTAATATTTTTATCCTTTTCTGTTTATACCTCTCAATGTAAGTTTAGGCACATGGTAGGCGCTGCACTAAAACCAAGCAAAACAAACTACATACACACAACACACACACAGATTTTAAAAATCAAAACACACTTATTTTGCCTTTCAGGGTGTGTTAGGGATTCAGAACAGCATGATATAGAAAAGGACTTTAGCCTAATTCTATCACCACTTCATCACTCATGTGAGAGAACGAGCTGTTGGCTGTTGTGAAGTAGGAGAGTGCTGACCTACCTATATATCAGGATAAATAAAACCTTTTATAACTACAGGTTTCAAACTCCAAATAACTCACAACAAATAATGGAATAACAAGTCAAAGGCAAATAGAGTAAAATAGAGTAAAATGTAAAAGGTAAATGTATAGGATTTTCCATTTGTGTTATACACATATAGGTATGTTTATACATATATATGTGTGTATACATACACACACACACACACACGATATTCCATATCATGTAATTTTAAAAGCTAGAAAAAGCTCTTAAAAGTTATTTAATGCAGTTTTATTTAATTCATTTTTATATTAAAAATGTGAAATCTAACACATATCAGAAATCTTATATGTATCATAGTAAGTGATAAGGCTATATCTAATACTAAAATCTCCTGAGTTCAGTATCAAGTTTTAAAGGGTCATTAGTACGATTAGTCCCCAAAGTTTTTGTGTTTGTGCTATACCAGAATTTTAGTGTTTGTAAAACTGTTTTTTAATGAAACTCCTGAATTAATTAAGACACACACACACACACACACACACACAATACTAAGCAAGTCAGTAACAATAAAAATACTAAAAGGAGGCAACACCGATTGAACACATACTATATGCCAGATACTGTTCCCAGTGTTCATAAGAATTGCTCACAAAATTTTCTTAACAACCCTATGAGGTAGGTACTTTTATTTCCCCCAGTTTTTATATGAAGAAATCAAGGCCTGAAAGGGGTGGAGCAAGACATTGTACTCCAGTAGTCTGGTCCCAGAAACCATACTCTCACCACAGTGCATGCAAAACCAATAAAGAAGCAAACAAAAATTGTCTTTGAAAGCATCTGCTATTTGTTGCTCTGCTATTTGCTCACCCATTCAAGGTCTCCCATGCACTTAAAATTGAGAACAGTTGCTGGAACTGAACCTTCCATCATGCCTCTTGATCAATCACAGCAGGTTTTATCATGCTTTACTCCACATTATAAATTTCACCCAGCTCTGACTTGGCAGTACCAATTATGTATACTCTGTTTTGGCAAAAATACCTTTTTGCACACTAATTCAAATGCTATGGTACACCTCTGAGGGTTACAGTGTGCCATGGCATAAAGGCAGAGGGTCACTTCTGAATGAAGATGGTGACCAAGACTGCCCTCATACTCAGTCCCTTGCTGCTAGAATCAGTATTACAAAACAACCCTCTGATTTTAGTAGAACCTTATACTTAAAATACCGGCTTTGACATCAGTTTATATTTCATATATCATAAACATTAGCAAAATTAATTCTGGAATATTATTAGGTAAAATTAGCTAAATTCAAGGTCTAGTGTCTTGTAAAACTTTTTGGCAAAACATCTATGGCTTAATATCTCTTGAATTTAGTTAATTCATACTCATAATTATTACATTCTAATTTTACTCCCTCATTCTGCACATTTCAAATGCACATTAGCAAAAGGACTAAGTTCAGGGATATAATTTTATTATTATCTAATATTAACAAGAGTAAAATAGTTTTGCTAAATCGAGTTTGTGCAGGCAACTTTGAGTTGTTTTACAATTTATGTGTATGTCACTAGATAGACTCTTCAGTGGCTAATTAAATGATACCATGTAAAAATGGTTTATCTTCAACTGATAGGTTCTGTGTACAGATTGATTTTCTCTGAGGAGGTTAGATTTCAGGCTTTTTTTTTCTTTTAAATCACTGGGCATCTGTAAAAAATTCAAAGGGTAGTAAAACTTACTTTCAGTTCAACTGTCCTAGGAACTAGGATTAATATATGCTAAACTACTGAAAAATGGGTGCTAAATTTCTGTTTCTCTCTACTTCACTTTATTGAAACATAGACTACTACCATTTGGAAGATATTGTTAACTTTTTTAAATTAAAAGAAAGACAAAATTCATCCATTTCTCACTCTCCTATTTATACTATCTAAACTCTATCTAAAGCCAAACAACTGTAAACTCAATGCATTATGACCATCAGGAACTCTATTATAGAGGATAAATATAAAGCTAGATTGCTTGAACGTACTCTACAATACAAGATAACATGGTCCAAAAATGCTCTTTTTGGAATCCATTGTAATTTAAGCATTTTATTTTTGTAAAGTTGCACTGATCACATTCAGATAAAATATAAATTATAAAATAACTGATAGGTATTTTCACAATATCCAAATGTAAAGTTTTACAAATCTGTTTTAGATTAGAACATACCTGAGAGCTTAAAGATACATAGAAACACAAGAAACGCAAATAAGTCCATCCTTTAACTCATGTTTCCTGTTTCCAAGCAAGTTCTTTGATTTACTCAGCCACACCTTGAAATACACTCTATATTTTTTGTAATTTAAGAGAGGAGAGCTTACCAGATAGAAAAACATATAACATGCACAAGAGCAAGGATCTTTTATATTGTTCAGATACAAATAAATCCCAAGCACCTAAAGAGTACATGACACAGAGTAGACAATAAAATAAAACTAGTAGTAGACTCGTTAGATAGCCAGATATATGGAGGGAGGGAGGGAGGGAGGGAGGGAGAGAGAGAGAGAGAAAGAGAAAGATATTGATTGATTGGGGGTGTTAAAAATTGAAAAACCTATTTCTGAGTCTTCTCCACTTATTGATTTACTGACTGGGTGATCTTTGGCACAAGTTAAAACCTGTTAGTCTCTGTTTTCTTAGCAGCATAATACCAATTACCTTATCACATATCAAATGTTAAGAATGAATGATATTATGTCCATGAAAACAACTGTTAAAATTTTAAAGTACTTTTAAGCATTATGTTTATGCACATACTATATACACCTGAATAGCCATGCATTCACATACTAATATAAGCCTACACTAAGATGACATTGTGGTTACTATGTTATGGGCTTAACTAAAACGTTGGTCATGCAAGTCCAGAATTCACACTGTTAAGGCAAACGTAAAATTCATCACACATCCAAGTACTTCAATGGAGAAAGTTGAAAACTAAATGGAATCATGCATTCAATAATTAAAAGACACCAATGAAGGTGCTTACATAAGCTGAGTTCTAGGAGAAGATTAAGATATCTAAGAGGGAAAAAAAGAGTGTTATTTTGGAATAAGTAATAACGTAATATGAGGAACAATTTTCAAAAGAAAACAGTATGTCATCCTCAGCCTGTGGGAAATGCAAAGAACTTCAGAAGGGATAATAGGAATCTTTTTATCATTGTGTACTTTTTCCATCTCTTCTTAAGACCAGTAAAACCTGTCACTTGGTAACATTAACTTTGCACACCAGTTACAAAGAATTGGATAAGACAATGTGAAGAAGAAAAATGCCAAAAAAAAAAAAAGATGATAACTTAGACAAAGGACATATGTATTAGAAAGGAGGCAAGTAACATAGCCATACATGTAGCATCATGCATCTTTCACCTATGGTGCCCTGCACTAAGAATTCTTCCGATGGACTTTGTGGCATGGAAAATTGCTATGATCCCATTGCTGTCCTCTCTTTAAAAAAATAAAATTAAAAGCAAAAACTTTCTGTCAAGTCTACCATGCAGATATCATATCAGGTATATTCATGTTGTACAAAGTTGTTCAAAGGAAAACAAGGGGATAAACAATTTTAACACTGTAATCACTACCAAAGCAATGCATTTGTAATTAGAGGCTATAATACTGAGAAAATCATTCATACACAGCAGAAAATACAATTTAAAATGTTTAAAATGTTAATTGACTGAGTAAGAGTTTCTTCATTGTTGACAGAATGATATAAACAGATTTTTAGAGAATTAATTGTTGGGAAACAAATGCTTTCCCTTGATCAAGATTGATCATCTGTGAAAATGACAGAGTCAATACCTTTGGGTTATTCAACTCCACTCTGAAGTACTTAATGGAAAAAAATATCATTTCAAAGCCGTGGATCATTATGCTTTCAAGTTCATATATTAAAACTTTTGAACTCCCACTTTTAGATTTTTAAAATTTACAGAATGCACCAACATAAATCTCCCTGTAAAAAATTAACCCCAGATGCTTGTTTGTAAGCTTTTGAGGTTTGGTTGATTATATATTGTCTTGGCTGAGACAACAAGCTCAGTTCTTTGGATTCCATTAATATACATCTGACACTTTCTATAAACTCAGTTTTGTTCAGACCTGAATTGACTGAAGGAGACAAATTGAACAACAGTAGTGTCAAGCAGGACTGGGCTGGTAGAAGACAGAGAAGCGTGACATAGCTGAGAAGCCCCTGCTGTCCCTGAGCACAACTTAAGCACCTCCAAACCCTGATTTCTAATTATGCAAATTACTGGTTCTCACAGGCAGAAATATTCTATGTTAAAACACAGTAAAAATACATCTGAAAAGCATGAGCATATCACAGCCTGATGGCAAGCCATTATTCAAAAGTTTTATTACCCTAGAAGAGGTGGAGATGCTATTAAAATAAAACATGTTCTATTAAATAATAGCTATTTACACTTTTCTGTGTCTTCATTTCATAAGTATCTGCATTCGACTTTGAGATAACAATAGTCTGCTGCTTTTTCCTATGATAATAGACAATATTTGAGGAGTTAAAAGTGTTTTTGAATTCTTCATTTGGTAGCACGTGAACATTCTCAGTCAATTAAAAGCTTTTATTGTATCCGATTTTTCATTAAATTAAATTCCCGTCAGATTTAATCATCTATGTCCACAGTAATTCAACAGCTGTAAACATATTTGTTGTGCTACAATACTGTAAGGATCCTCAGGTGTAAATATCACTACTAATAAATGATTAAATAATTGAAAGCTTTAATTTCAGGGCTTAAATATTCTGCAGATAACATAAAACAGAATTTTATGCATTCAAAAGCACTTAATACAATAAATGATTTTAACATCTCTCAATTCCAGGAAAAAAAACACAGTTCTTCAAAACTATTTGCCATTATTATTTCCTTAGGTTAAAAATGATAAATATGAATACAAAATACTACAACTTCATTTCAGAAGCTAAAGCCTTTGCTTACTTGGTAAATTCTGTTTTCCCATATAGATACAACTTTGGAAAACTGTCCCAAAGAACTATCATTTAACAATTAGAAACTTTGACTCATTTTAAATTTATAGCAACACTACCTGCTTGACCATTTCTACTTCTACTCTTCGCTACTAATAGTAAATTATAAAGAAGTGGAGCAGAGTGTATACATATCCATACATATTTAAAAACACATTCAAAATAATGATCTCGTAATAGAAGTTACTTTCCTTTTCCTAAAGAAAAGCTGAATTTACCTGCCATTCGTTTTCTACTGCAAATTAGTTTGCCAGGTCCACATTAGCATTCTCTTTTTAAATTCATTTTGCTAAATCCACACTTCCTTTTAATACTGCTAAACACTGCTCTGATTCAAACTTACCAAATAGTAATCCTGTTCAACCCTGACACCAGTTTCTTATACTGTTTCCCCCGTTAGACACATTTACCTTTATTTTGAAAGAGAAGGTAAAACAGAAGAGGCTCTTACCAGAGACAGGGAAAACAATTCGTTCAGCTACGTCCAACAGTGCTCTGTGCAGCCTGGCAGTATGAGTGATACTTGGGACTCACACAAAAGAGAGATAATTGGCTCTCAATGAAGAGATGTAAACATCCATCATAATGGCACTGGGGGCTGAAACTGAACGCTACCTCAGCTCCTCTATGTACTCCGACTGGAAGATGATGTCACAAACATCATCTGGGTGTACTCTCATTGGCTTCTGTTACCTGGAATCATATCTTAACCCTAAACTGTCAGCTGCAAATTGAAATGCTCATCTCTGACTATAAGTTTTGCTGAAAAGTGGAGTGAAAGTGATGCTGAGCTACCAGAGGATAGAAAACTGAAAATACTTTCCCCCAAATACGTTAAGAAAAACTTACATAATTAATTAATTAGGATCTATGGGAATTTTATTCTCCAGATATGTTTAATAAATAGCAGTATTTATAAAAGGTATTCCTCAGAATGGATATTAAAGGTAAAGATTAATATAATCACAACATCTGGGATTTAAAATTTTCTAATTACTTTGCACTGATTTTACAGAACTACCCCACAAGATTAAGAAAGTAGAGTTGAGAAAAATTACAGTGTACACAACTGTACAGCGGAGCTTTTAATCAATTTGGTCACAGCAGCCACATGTATTGTAAAATCTAATAAAAACTAAAAAATGATAATGCATTTTACTCTCTGAATGTTAAATAGTATCCCCAAAGTTTTGTGTAATAAAGCTTAATGTATGATATATTAAAAGCATAACATCACTAAAATAATAATGTTAAACTTGGGTTTTTACAAAGAGTAATTTATAAGTCACTGGAACTGTAGACAAGCCCATTTCAGAAACTGAAGGCTACTTTATAGTAGCCTTTATAGTGCTGTTCTCTTTGAGCACAAATGGGGAATAATTATCTATCCCTTACCCTCTATCCTGACAAAAGCCCCAGACTTCTCCCCAGGCTTAAATCCAGTGAGAGAGGAGGATAATGAGCTAAAGCTGGTTGCAGCAGCTTGCTGCCAGAGGGACAAAACTACAATCACCTTGAAATATATCCAAGCTTTCCCCACCAAAAGGAGCTGTCAGCCACATAACTGTGAGATGCAAGAATTACCAGAGCTATTCAATGACCAGCTCCTTCTAAATCCAGCCCAGTCATATCCCAGGGCAAGCCCTTTGAAAGCTGTGCAGCTCAGCATGCAAATAGTACACCCACCTGGAGAGACAGTGAGAGAAATTCTCTGCATCCACCCCCATCTTTAGGGAAAGGAAGGTCACAAACAGTGCCCTTGTGTGCCATTATGCTGGTTCATGTCCTTCTGAATAATGGATTCAGGGCAAAGTTGTTATAATCCCTCCACATTTCCAATGACAGAAAATTATTTTTATTGTATGGTACAATGAGAGTTCTAAAAGTTGAAAATATATGAAAAGACATTTTCATAGGCCACACATTCAAAATTCCCCTCCAAGTCCTGACTTTCATGACCATTGGCTTGATTATTTGATTACTCTTAGCAGCAAGTTAGTATGTGATACAGGGGTAAGAGTTTTAGATTTGCGTTCAAAAGCCCCAGCCTCCAATCCTTGCTCTATCACCTACTATCTGTAAGAACTTCAGAACATTAATAACTTTCATGTATAGTATGAGAATGACAATGCTAATTACACCCAAAAAAGTTGATATAGGGATTAAATGAGGTAATATATAAAATACATTATGTAAAATAAAAACTATTACATAAATATAAGATGCAATTAATATTATTGTTGTTATGCAAAAGATCAAATGTGTTCATTTTAAAGGCATTTGGGTAATTTAAAATGAAGAGTCAAGTCAGTGCCTTCAAAATAATTAAGGAAGAAATATGATTATCCTAAACTCTTAAAATTTCAACTAGAAAATAATGTTGCAAATTAACTTGGTTTATAACACTGATTCACTCAGTGGTCTCTTTTTGAACTTGTTGCCCCTCCTGGTATTATTCAGAATTTAATCATATTAGCCAAGTTCAAGCATCTAGATTCAAGAAGACGATTTGTCAAACTGTACTTTGGGCCGACGTGAAAGACACTGTTCATTTACTTCTGCCCCAAAACGTGGGAATTTAGATAGAAATGTGTATTAAAAAAAGATTCATTGCCATGCAAAGTGACATAAAATTGAATTACAGATCAGAAAGATGAATTTGGACAATGGGAATGTCAACTGTATTTCTGGTAGACAAATGATAACACTAAGACATTGTAACTGCTAAGAAGATATGTCATGGAGAAAATAATTAGTTATGAAATAAAATATGCTCCTCCATTTTATAGTTATATAAAAATTTAATGGTATAAATATTTAATGGCAGAGATGAATAACTAGCAAAATTAGATTATATCTTGTTGCATGTAGAAAGCATGCTGATATATACACCATTCAGTTAATTTTTAAGATAAATGTATATTCTGGTGATTTGAGTAAACTCACGTTATAATGTTTCTTATTTTGTTTTGCACTTGTTTGAGCACTGCCATGCCAAATAGACATAGGAAACAATGAAGACTGAGAAATAGAAATATTCCTAGTTCTTTGAAAACAGTGTGTATCAAATAACCACATCCTTCACACAATTCATTGATAAGTTAATGACTTGGAAAAGGGTCCTAGTTTTGTGTTAATAAAATAAGAGTTTTAAGAATATAGATTTCTGTACTTACATATTGTACAAGATCAAGACTAATTAATGCATCAGTAAAATTTTAAGGGAGTTCACTTACTAAATGTGAAAGCATAAATGTTTGAATTGTGTACAAAATAGAAAAATGAATGGGATATAACTTAATCCCTTGGAGAATGAATAGGAGATAAAGAAAATGTAGCAGAAATATTTTAAAATAATGTTGGCTTACAATAATAAATGAATCTTTACTCCATACATTAAGTCAATTTTAAATTTTAGTGCAATTCACTAGGACAGAATTTATACTCTAGTTTCAAATAATTATATCTACACTCAAGGAAGTTTCAGATAAATATAGAATATGATATATCATATATAGAAATCAGTGAGATTAGTATAGTATCTTACACATAAGAACAGAAAAAGTATATTTCCTTATGGGCAGTAATCATCTGAAATTAATGATGAGTGTAAGTTATGAAGTTTTTAGTAATTCTTTGATAGTGCTCCTTTAGGAAAAGCAGAGGTATTAAAGGTCAGGGCCTTTCAGTGATTTATTTGTAGTATGTCCTTTTAGAAAGTCTAATGATACTTGAACATCAGTCTGCAAACTGGGTTAAAGCCAAAGATAAGATAGCGAATAAGTAATGTGAACATTGATGATCAGACATAAAAATTCTTACTACTGTCATAAAATAGTATTAGTAAAAACTACAACCTGATTACATAATGTAAAAAAAAAAAATCCTAAACATGTTAAAACATTAAGGCCTGCAAAAAAAAAAAAAAAAAAAAAAGAATGGTGTCATTTTTTTGAATATACTGTTTGTTACATACATGTAGAAAAGTAAAATACACTTTTTTCCAGAGTTAAAAAAGATCTCCAATTTCATAAAAAGGGAAAATAACAAACACCACATTTTATATTGAATTTACCAACATTGTTTCATTATTTATTACATTCCTCCCACTAAAATGGCCTGCTAACACTTGTGAGTTCCAGAGAAAAGACAATTATTTTAACATTAACAACCATGTAAAACCTTAATATAAAGGGGGAAAAAACCCCACAGGAATTAATCTAGGCTTTATTTTGAGTAAATTTATATTAGTGAATGCTTTCTTATTTGAAGAACATGGAATCCATAAAAATATTTTTGATAAATCAAGTAGAAGATGTTTTATACTTCAGCCCAAGTATATCTCAATTTTATTACTATACTTACATACTAGTATATATTTCCCAGGAGTTGAAACCATTGCAGTATTTAATTGCCTGACAATTATTTCTGTTACATCAATTTTGTGGTTAAACTAATTATTTAAATTATCAAAACAAATCAGCACTAGAGGCTAATTAAACTGGAGAAACCATCCTCCAATGTTTCCCAACCTACATATTAATAAGGTTTAAGTTAATGCTAACTTTAGGAGAAATAAACATGTCCTTCAGGTGATAAATTTATAGGCAGGACTCCAAAATTTAAACAGGTTTTAAATTCTTGTGAATATTATTACTTACTCTGAGCAGTAGGAATATTAGAGTATAGCACTTTACTATATCTTACAGCATCAATAAAAGGCCCATTGCTGAGTTATCCACAAGATGGCAGCTCAGTTTATGTGGCCACTAACACTCTTAATACACTAGTTCATCTTGTTGTTATTATTATTTAGAGAAAAATAATATATAAAGTATATAAAAACCTTACATGTGTGAATGCTTATATTAGGTAACTTTTCAGTTTAAGAGCAATAAGTGGTTAAAATTTGTTAAAACCAACTGAAAAGCAGGAATTATTTAAATCATCTTAAAATGTGTCACTTCAAAACACAGCTTTTTGCTAACACAATGTCCAAATGCTTCATCTCAAACATATCTCAGAGGTTAATCTCTTTACAAAAAATCATTTTATTTTGTTTCATAGACTTCTATATTGCTTTTAAAAAATGCAAACAATGTTCACAATAACTTTTTGAATCAATGATAACTCTGTGGTATGGTAAGAGATATCTGAGAATTAAGTTTTTCCATCTACTAAATTCCAGGCATAACCAACTCTGATAAGAATATCTATTTATTGACCTTGATTATATGCCTTTTTTATACTTAGTCATCTTCCCTGTTATTTTTTTCTTTATGTCTACCATAAAGCTATTGTGTGGCAGCTTTAGTCCATTACCTTTATTTCTGTTTCCTGAGTAGATAAAATTTTGAAAATACTTAGAATTATTAGGCTATATCACCTTCTCTTCTGAGAATAAATATCCCCAAGATATTTAACTATGGTTATGTTTCAGTAAATTTTACTCTAGAGAAGAAGAAAATGAGTAAATAAAAGTAAAGAAAGGTCTCCCCTCTTGCATGTTAAAGAAATATGAATTCTTAGAAATGAAGATAAGAAGCCCATGCTGTTTTAGTGATTCAGAACACTTTTAAAATGCAAACTGAAAACATTAACTTACTAGGGAAGATATCTAAAGTGAATATATACTCTAATTTATTTTTACAGATTTCCTTTGAACATCATGATTAATCTCTGTAAGAGACCTAAAAATTAGTGGGCAAAAGGATTTGTTTTTCACCATGTTCTCTGAATAACGGTATTTTCTCTGTTTTCATACTGCTCCACAATTAAGGGTACTTCACTTGCTTTCTTATAAATATGTTGCTTTGTTCCTGATATAAAATTTTACAACTTCACTCGTGACTTTTTCCTTTCATCTCAATTTCCTTGCCTTTGTCTCATGTTACCCAAATTGATCAAATCAAGGCTGTCTACCACCATCTTGACAAATAAGGAACAACATTAATCTCATAGGAACTTAGTATTGAATTTAGATCTTGATGAGGAGCATTTGAATACAACCACCTTATATTTGACAAGAGAAGGCAGCTATTTATGTAGAACCCATTGGGCTCAAAACATTGCTCCACATGCATGGATGTTTATATATGAAAGATAATGGGAAACAGATTACTAATCATTGTACAGTATTTTACCATGCCATAACTTTGTGGTAGAGACTCTTCAAATCTTTCAGAGGAATCCACATTACTATAAGGGGGATTAGGATTATCGTAATAGTAGAAGATAGAAAAATATCATCATCATCATCAATAATTTGAGTGTTTAGTTTGTACTAGACATTATGGTAAACACTTTTCATTGATCATCTAATTTGTTGTTTTTGTTTTGTTTTGTTTTCTGCAACTGGTCCCCAAGAGAGGTTAATGTAAAGACTTTCAAAAGGGCTCTTAAATATACACTATAAACCAGTACCATGTTTTTTAAAAATTTTTTTCACATAATTATTGGAGTATAATTGCTTTACAATGGTGTGTTAGTTTCTGCTTTATAACAAAGTGAATCAGCTATACGTGTACATATATCCCCATATCTCCTCCCTCTTGCATCTCCCTCCCACCCTCCCTATCCCACCCCTCTAGGTGGACACAAAGCACTGAGCTGATCTCCCTGTGCTATGTGGCTGCTTCCCACTAGCTATCTATTTTACATTTGGTAGAGTGTATATGTCCATGCCACTCTCTCACTTTATCCCAGCTTCCCCTTCCCCTTCCCCATGTCCTCAAGTCCATTCTCTATGTCTGCACCTTTATTCCTTTCCTGCCCCTAGGTTCATCAGAACCTTTTTTTTTTTTTTTTTAGATTACATATACATGTGTTAGCATACGGTATTTGTTTTTCTCTTTCTGACTTACTTCACTCTGTATGACAGACTCTAGGTCCATCCACCTTACTACAAATAACTCAATTTTGTTTCTTTATGGCTGAGTAATATTCCATTGTATATATGTGTCACATCTTCTTTATCCATTCATCTGTCGATGGACACTTAGGTTGCTTCCATGTCCTGGCTATTGTAAATAGAGTTGCAATGAGCATTGTGGTACATGACTCTTTTTGAATAATGGTTTTCTCAGGGTATATGCCCAGTAGTGGGATTGCTGGGTCTTGTGGTAGTTCTATTTTTAGTTTTACTTTTCAATCAAAACTGCTTAATTGAATCTCAACTGGGAAATGCCAAAATATAGGGTCTTACTATGAACTGAATATTTGTGCCTCCCCCTCACACCCAAATCATATGTTGAAACCTAATGCCCAATGTGACGGTATTAGGAGGTGGGGCCTTTGGGAGGTGATTTGGTTATGAGGGTAGAGCCTTATGATTGGGATTAGCACCCTTAAAATAAGGGAGACCCCAGAGAGCTACCTAGTCCTTTCTCCCATGTGAGGTGATCTATGAATCAGGAAGCTTGCTGTCACAAGACACTGAATCTGCTGGTGTCTTCACCTTGGCCTTCCTCATCTCCAGAACAGTGAAACATACATTTCTGTTGTTTATAAGTTGCCTAGTTTATGGTATTTTGTTATAGCATCCCAAACAGACTAAGACAGGCCCCAACCAAACTACTTACATGAGAATCTCTAAGTATGGGGGATGGGAAGCACTGGTGTATGTTCCTCCCTAAATGACTGTCTCTGTCGCCAGGCTTAAAAATTGTTGCCAAAATCTTTGCATACGTGAGTCAAAGGTTTTAATATATAATATCAGATTTTACTGAAACAAGTAAAAATTGTTCTAAAAATTTTAAGTGAAATCTGTGAAGGAAACAGGGCATAGTTTATATGCCAAACAATACTTTGGAGAATGAATAAGGAAAATCCAGATTACTAAGGTAAAGTGATGAACATCACCTGTTTGGTAAGTTTGAGGAAGTAATTGTGATGGAACATGATCAATGGTAGCTGAGGAAGACAAAAGGATAAGAAGTAGGGGAGTGATGGGAAAAGGAGAGGATTCAGCCTTCAGAGATGGCCCAGCAACATTGGAAGCTAGTCCTAAAGTGCCCTGATCTGCCAGGACAACACCTGCAGACAGTGCTCTGCTGAGACAAGGTTTCTTCTGCATACAATCTGGCACAAGTGATGCCCTCTCTTGACACAAGACAATACTGAGCTTCACCCTAAATGCCCTATATTGATACTTCCTTTTTCAAAGATCCAGGATGCATACAAGCCCACTGACTCAGAGGATGGTTAGTGGTTGTATGGCAGAATCCCAGTGTCTGTATTTAGGAGGGAATAGACTCTGTGAAAACAAACCCTATGACAGAAAAAATTAACTAATTTTTCTATAGCCCTCTATGATTTCATTGAACTATATTCATAAACCAAGCTTTGTGTCTGAGATATTCATTATTTTAATTATTCATGCTCAAATGTATTGCAGAACTCATATCTTCAGAATTAATCATTATGTCATCTGTAATAAAGCTGGAATATAATACATTTCTGAAGATACAAGTGAGAATAGTATCCTTTGTTATAGTCTGTATAATGAAATGCATATATTTATCTTTTTGTGTATACAATTAGGTAAATGTAATAAAAAGTTTTAAATAATTGCTTGACAGTTAGTAGGAAGCTACTTGTAGACCCTCTAAAGAATTGTAAGGATTATTTTAAGTGTTTAATTTAGTACTATGTATACCTATATATATACATATATATAATATACAATCAGTTTCTTTCTCTTTACATTTAAATTTATTACAATATCTACACTTTCATATCAATTCTCTTATCTTTATTTCATAATGATCTGTAAGCAGCAGTTAGTTTTCAACTATTCATATAAATCTGACATTATTTCAGGCTTTTTTCAGAGCTGTCTTGTCTTCAGCAGTGTGGCACTAAAATAACTTCCTTTGAATTTGTTATTTTTTCAAGCTTTGTTAAATAACTTCCTTTGTATTTATGTACATTTTACTGTTTTTGCTATTAGCTACTATTAGGAAATGTATTCTCCACTACACTTTACCTGAAGTGATTCAGTAACAGTGTACTCACACAACCATGGTCAACACAATAGGAAATGCCCGAGTGTTCTTTGTAGCCAATCTTTTTTTCAAGGGGTTAAATTACAGCCATTGTTTCAGGACACTACAGAGAGGCAACATGAATTAACGACCTTCGAGCAAATCTTGGTTGATCATTGTCCGGGAACTCATTTTTCAACTTAATCCATGAACTAGCCAAAGGTAAATGATCGCTATAAAGGCTACAGGAACCTTAAGCTTTGTCAAGATAAATGACGCGTGGGTGTGATGTGTGTGTGATATAACTGGCATATTTATCGATCATCTCTATCAGTCCATCTTTGAAATTGTAGACCTGGAAAAAATATTAACTCTTTCCACATTAAATCGGAAAAAAAATCACTAAGTGGACAGTGTGAAAATACAGTCAATAACAAGAAATTGTTTTTTTCTGCAGGCTACCTGGTCCTGATACATTTGTTTTTGGCTGTGACTAGTAGAAGATCAAAACTCACTATTTGGCGAGTTTTGGCAAAAAACTAGCAAAAAATCCCCTTGGTATCCCAGGCCCCTCCACAATGATTCTTCCAAAATGGAGACAGAGTCATTTTTTCTGCCTTATGTAGTTAATGGAATGAAAGTCCTGGAAGAACACATATTTCTATATTGAAAGGACCTATAGAGGCCCCCCAAAAATGAATGAAAAGGACCCACATCAAAACACATGATCATGAAATTTAAAATCATTGGGAGTAAACAGATCTTCCAAGTCTGAAATAAGAAAAAAACTAGTCATAAAGAAATTCAGGAATCAGACCAACACCAGACTTCTCTACAATCAAACTGAGAAAGGAAACAATAGATGCTTGCTAAGTGATTTTCAACACAAATTTTTACTCCTCAACATTACCAATTAAGTCTGAGGCAATAAGTCAGGACATCTTCAGATACACAAACTCATAAAAATATCACCTTCCACACCCCTTCTCAGGAAGCTGCTGCAGAATGTGCTCTATCAGAGCAATGGGTAAAGCAAGAAAGAGAAAACTCTGAGTTCAGGAAATAGGTGATCTAAGACTTGAGAGAGGTCATGAGAAATTTCCAGTTGATGATGATGAAAAGTAATCTTAGGATGACAGCTAGATAGCAGGCCTAGACTAATCATGTACAAATTAGAAAAGAAAGGCAGCAATCTCCAGGAAGGATATTTTAATAAAAATTAACTACAATGAAAGAAAACTAAAAGAGTATTTGATTTGTTTTAATATATTGGAAAGACGTGTATTTTTCTGAGACTTTAAGCCTGAATTAGAGAGAAGTAAGAGAAAACTAATGACATCAGTGGGAGATGAAGCACTTAAAAGGCAAGGAAAACTAAAAGTTATTTAAAGGAAGGGAATTTACGCCTCCTCCTCATATTCTACCAATAAATAATACAAATCTTAAGTTTTAAATGTGATATAACTATATTGGAATGGTAGGAAACATCAAAGGCAAAATTACTGCATTCAGGTTTCTAAAAATAACTGAGGGGACTTCTGGTTTCCAGTTCAGCCTGTAAGAACCTTGGAAGTAGCCACTCCATCCTAACAATTGAAAAACCAAGCAAACCGAAAAATCAACATTTCTTCTTAGATCCATCAGAGAAATGAGGTCTTAGGGCCAACTGCTGCTTCCAAAATTGGAGAGACTGCTAGGCAGATACAGAGACTCACAAATTACCAGAGCAGAAATCCACAAACTGACATAACCACAGGAATCACTGCCAGGGCAGGAAAACCTGCACTGTAACTGAGGAATTGCCAGAGGCTCAGCATGGATTAGTCTGAGAGACAAAAACTACAGTAGGACTTGTCACTGATGGTGGGAGGATGACATACATTTGTGACTTTTACTTCCTGGAGTTCTGCCAGGTTCTCACACTGAATATCACTTAAAATTGTTTTTGCTTGTATTTCTGACAGGGGGAAGGGAAAAGGAACCATTCTGAAACAAATCAGAACATTCTGTTCTTCTTAACAAGGTCAGCCTTCTGGAGAAAATAGTTACTCCAGGGCCTAGCCTGCAGTGGTTTTGTCAGAGCCTAACTGATCTGGAGGAAGGGAAATACTCAGCTCCAGCCCCCTCTAGCCATGTCATCCCACTGACAGGGGGTGGGGGTAGGGCAAGACTGAGAAACACATGTGAAGGTCACAGTCAAGAGGCACAGGTTCACTAAAAGACAGAGAGACTTAATCATAAGATTACAGAATGGTCCCCTTGCCCACATACCATACAGTCACATTACTAAAGGATTATTTATAGTAGTTCTTTTTACCCAGTATATTATATCTGGCTTTCAAGAAAATTACAAGGCATACTAAAAGGTAAAAATAAATAAATAAATAAAATAAACCCCCCCACATTTTGAAGAGAAAGAGCAAGCATAAAAACCATACTCAGATATAGCAGGGATGTTGGAATTGTCAGACCAGGAATTTAAAACGTCTATGATTAATACACCAAGGGCTCTAATAGATAAGTAGACAGCATGCAAGAATGGATGCCAATATTAGAAAAGAGCTGGTAATTCTAAGAAAGAACCAAAAAGAAATAAAAAACACTGTAACTGAAATAAGAAATGTTTTTGATGGACTTATTATTAGACTGGATGTGGCTGAGGAAAGAATCTCTGAACTTGAAGCTATGTCAATAGAAACCTTCAAAAGGAAAAAGCAAACAGGAAAAAATAATGGGGGAAAAAAAAGAAGGCATAGAATATCTAATGACTGTGGGGCAACTACATAAGCATATGCATAATGGGAATGCCAGAAGGAGAAGAAAGAGACAAAGATAGAAGAAATATTTGAAGCAATAATAACTGAGAATTTCCCCCAAATTAATGTCATATACCAAATCATAGGTCCGGGAAGCTCAGAGAACACCAAGCAAGATGAATGCCCCCCTCCCACCTTCCACAAGCCAACATATGGGCATCATTTTCAAACTATAGAAAATCAAAAAATAAAGAAAAAGTCCTATAAGAAGTTGGGGGGAAACTTACCTGTAAAGGAACAAAGATAATTATATCTGACTTCTCCTCAGAAACCATGCAAGCAAAAAGAGTGTAAAGTGAAATATTTAAAATGCTGAGAGGGAAACAAAACAAAATAAACAAAACAACAACTTATAATTCTATGCCCTGTGCAATTATCCTTCAAAAGTGAAGGAGAAATAAAGACATGCTCAGACAAACAAAAATTAAGGGAATTTGTTGCCAGTAGATCTTCCTTTCAAGAAATGTTAGAAGTAATTCTTTGGAGAGAAGGAAAATCATATAGGTCAGAAACTCAGATCTACATAAAGAAAGGAAAGCACTGGAGAAGGAATAAATGAAGGTAAAATAAATACTTTTACTTGTCTTATTCTTACTTGATCTAACAGATAACAGTTCAAAATAATAATGTTTCTGATTACGTATGCTCATATATATGTGATAGATGCACAGATAGAATATGTATACTTATGTATAAGTGAAATGAATGACAGCAATAATACAAAGGATGGGAAGAAGGTTTTAGTATTATTTCATTATTATAAAGTACTTACACTGTCTATGAAGTGATATAATGTTATTTGAAAGTGGACTTGGATTAATTGTACATATATATTGTAAACTCAAGAGCAATGACTAAAAAGAATAAAACAGTAACTAATATGCTAAGAAAGGAGAGAAAATTGAACTATAAAATGCTGAGTTAACCACAAAAGACACAAAAAAAGTAGAAGACAAAAATAGAAACAAAGAAAAAGGACAACACAGGCAAAACAGCAACAAATAAACAAAGTACATCAATAATCACTTTAAATGTTAATGGTCAAAATGTACCAATTAAAAGACAGAGATTGTCAGAGTATATTGTTGTGTGGCTAATTAGGGCCTTTTTAATTGGAATGTAAAACAGGAATGACCATACCCTAATAGCATGACACCTACTACTTTAAAAAAAATTATAAAAGCTAACATTCAGTAATCCATGAAGTGCCAATTTCCTGATGGAACTATCTGACTCACAAATGATTTTTATAGCAGTGTGTGTTTCCACAGGAAATGATAAAGTAGACTGAGGTATGATCTACTTACTTTCCCTGGTTTCATCTAATAATAGAATCAAATTAGAGCAAAGAGTGTAAATCAGAGATTCTTGGGCTCAATTACTGGTTTTATACTTAATAATTATATCATCTTGGAAAGCAGCAAGTTATTTACCTTCTCTGAACAGTATTTTCTAACTTACTCTAAGATGAAGTCATAATTGTAATTTATCTCCAAAGATTTTTAAAGTTATTAAAAGGAGAAATAGGTTTTGTACATTATTTAAGCCATTACTTAGCACTTGCTAATTGCTCAAGGAAAAGATAGTTTCTTTTCTCCAAATCACATTATATTTTTATATAATAAATTATCCTTGAAACAGAAAAAAAATTATAGACCTCATATGTATACACAGTTGACCCTTGAACCACTCAGGTGTTGGGGCTCAACCCTTGGCACAAATGAAAATTTGCATATAGTTTATAATCAGCACTCCATATATGTGATTCCTCTGTATCTTTAGATTCAACCAGTCTCAGATCTTGTAGTCTATAGTATTCACTACTGAAAAAATTCAAAGTGTAAGTGGACCCATGCAGTTCAAACCCATGTTTTTCAAGGGACAACTATACATATTTTTTCTGTTTTAATAAAAGAGGAAAGCTTATTCGGTAAACAGCATTTATAAATACTTGTAAATATTCAACAGAACCAGGAGGGTCAATGGGGCATGTGGTAATACAATGATAGTTTTCAACAAAACTATCTATAGAAGAAACATCTGAAAACAGTTTGTGAGGGACTTATAAAAACTTGCCTAACACTTTCTTGTGCAGAGTATACACTCATTAAATATTTATTGAACTGATTTGACATTTTAAGAATTAGCAAAATATTGTAAGAGATTATATATAAAAGAAAGTGTATCAATTTCCTTTCCATTCATTCAATCAACAAATATTGATAGCCTGACATTGTGTGAATTGCTATGATACAAACATGAATATGATCCATACTCTCATCTCAAGGAACTCTCAGGCAAGCAAGTGTTTGCAACATTAAATAAAATATAGCAGACCAATTTTCTTATTGGTCAGTGAAGGTAAGCATGTTTACCTAGAAGGCTGATATGTCAAATGTTTGTTTTGTACTTGTATTAATAGAAAAAACAACAAACAAACAAAAACAAATCAGCACGCTATTAGAAGCAATTTCCTGAGAAAAGCAACTTTTAAGATATATAATAATGCTGTGACTAATTAAGAGTAATATTCTGCAAGCTGTATCTATAGTACTGTATTGATTTTCGATACGCACAACCAAGACCAAGAAGCATATCAAGACACTCAAACACCTTCTGAATCATTCTGGATTGATCAGATGTAACAGAGTTCATGATTAATTGAGAGGCATACCAAAAGTGTGTTGTACTTTAGTGTTGGATCTACACTGGAGGGAAGTAAGAATTACAGTGAGTGGGACCTGTAATGTCAGTGTATCAAACCCTTAACTTCCCACTCCTACCACCTCCATGCCTTGTTTAAAACCCTTCAGGCATTCTTGCTATTTTTAAAATAAGAGTAGGGGGACTCTTCCTAGGATGATTTCTATTGTCCTGTCTGATCTGGCCCTAATCTCTCTAGCCTCACCTACTACCAGCCTTCTTGACCTCACTCTTGCTATCTTTCTTCTCCATCTCAAATGATAGCTTTTAGTTCCATTTCCTGCCATAATACCTTTTGCTACAGGACGTGCTTCTAAACTCAGACAGTTTTTTCTGACTAAAATGCCCTTTTCCCATTCTTCTTTTCATATTACTCCTTGTTATCACACTAAATGCCATCTGAACCTTCTATTATAGTCATGTTACATATTTTGGCTTTAGGTCCTTTATTCTGTCTAAATACTCTCTATCCACCCCATATTCCTTTTTTTCTAGATGTCTCTATTCATCCCTATCAGCCATCCCCTATTCAAAGAAGTCTTCCCTGACCTCCTTAATTAAATCAAATCCCTATTATATGCTCTGATTCCAGGTACCTTTCTTTCATTGCATTTATCATTGCAATAAATATTTTTATTTCTCTGACTTTTTGAATGTGTGAATCTTCCACTGGAATATAAAGTCCTTGAAAAAAGACAATCTGTCTGCTTTTGCTTACTAGGTTAGCTATTCAAGATGATTTTGTAAACTAATGTCTAGCCATTTCAGTATACTACACAAATATACATGTAAGATTAAAGTCTTCAGCATGATATAGCTATTTATATTTAATTTCCTAATTTTTGGTATAATTTCCATTTTGTAATCTTTTGGGGAAGTAATTTCCACCTTATGTCAGAATTAGAGGAAAGATAAGCCATTTTAATATATTTATAACATTTGCAAAAATGCTTTATTTATTACTGTATTTCAAATATATATATATATATATATATATATATATACGCACACGCCTACACACTGAAAACAAAAAGCAAGTTTTGTATGTGTGTGTTTAGTTTGTTTGTTTGTTTTGCCTACACAAGTGGAGAAAACACTATGGACCCCCACTTAACTACAACTCCCCACAAACATACACACCACACTTGCCTTTTGTATATATTCAGTCATATGTGTATATATATGTGTTTTTTCATTCTCACACCATGCTAAGTTTTTATTCACTCCATGCCATTTTATTTAATTGTTGTGAGCCTTTAGCAGATAATCATGAGCTCTTAAAAAGAGTACTTAAAAAAAATTGTAAAGAAGAGCACAAAGTTCTTATACTGTATCTCTTTGGAAAGAACATGCATAATATTTTTATATCATTAAGTGACTTAAAATATCTTTGAATAGGTCTTATCTAATCTACATATTTGTCTTTATTTTAATATTGAGATATAGGATTTATTTACATTTATTTCCAAAAATATTTAAATAAGATTTACTCTTTTTTTTTCCTGAGGGTCACTTCAGTTTAGCTCTGTTCACTAAGATCTACTTTTTTGATTACTGACATTTCTTGCCAGTGGTCAAAACAATCCCAATGAACTACAATCATAAAATGTAACTGTTGGTACATTTTAGTCAGTGCTACTTAGGACAAAGGCAGTTTCTCAGTATTAAGTCAATTATAAACTCTCCAATTCAGTTTTCCTTTTTTTTGTTTGCTTTGTTTGTTTTGGCCTGGTTGCCAATTGTGTTACAGATCTCCATTAATTTTTGCTTATCCCCTCATTTCTCAGAGGAACTGTTTTGCAAATGGCTCTACCTCCTTCATGCTAAATGACCTCACCTTCTGGAAGACTCATTGCCTCCAGATGAAAACTTGAATATCTGAAATAAGCGATGATGGGATCTAGATTATATTGATAGGAAAAGGACTGCACTGAAAGTCAGTAAAGTTCTGCTGTTCACGTTTTTGAAGCTCTTTTGTTTCCATCCTTCTTGAAAGTGTTATTCAACTATTCTTATAGTTCCATAAAAATTGTATTGTTTTTATTGTGGTAAAATACACATAACATAAAATTTATTATTTTAACCATTTTTTTTTTTGTTAAACAGTTCAGTGACATTAAGTACACTCCCATTGTTATAAAACCATCACTATTATCCCTCTCCAGAATTTGTTCATCTTCCCAAACTAAAATTCTGTACCCATTAAACAATAATTCTCCACATCCTTTTCCCTTAGCCTACATCACTGTCATAGATTAACCCTTTAAAGCTTTTTGGCTACTGAGGTTTTACACCAAATAATGATGTAAAAAGTCTACCCAATTATAAACAAGAATTCCTTGGTGGGCTTCCCTGGTGGCGCAGTGGTTGAGACTCTGCCTGCCAATGCAGGGGACACGGGTTCGTGCCCCGGTCCGGGAAGGTCCCACATGCCGCGGAGAAGCTGGGCCTGTGAGCCATGGCTGCTGAGCCTGTGCGTCCGGAGCCTGTGCTCCGCAACGGGAGAGGCCACAACAGTGAGAGGCCTGCGTACCGCAAAAAAAAAAAAAAAAAAAAAATTCCTTGGCAGATTAACAAATGGCATATTTCAAAAGTGAGTTTTCAGGGACTGTATCAGAAGCAAAACCTGTATTTATATAAGAATGCTTAGCCATCCTCTGTCCATATTACATACTCAGACTTGCTGGAGTCATCTTATTACATTAAGGTGAGAAATCACATTGGGGTCAGTTTGCCTCCAAACATGCCAGGTCAGAATATATAAGTGGGCTTGAAAATCAATCTCTGCCTAAGAGTTAACACCATTCTCTGAAAAGGAGAATGTGAGAAAAGTGAACTGTTACAGAATTATAAGAATTCCTCTTAACAGAAAAGGCTTGGGTCATCAGATAGCAAAGATTGGCTGAAGTGTAGCTTATCATGGCAAGGGTCTCACAGACATTTTGATATGGCCACTTGGATCTTGGGGAACTAAAGCTGTTTCAAGGAGTTGAAAAGCTTGTTCAAGGAAAACAAAGGTAACCTGTAGTCAACAGTTCATCCATCTTGGCTTAGCTTAATATAATACGACATGTATTATTCAGAACAAGTAATAAGTGTCACTTGAAAATTAGAATGATAGTCAATAGCTAAGCTATTTTATATATATATATATATATATATATATGCCTAAAAGCAATATGATGATATTCGTGACAGTATACAGTACAATGGTTAAGAGTAAAGGTTCAGGAGCCATTCAGATAAAGTTTCCATTTTTCCGTTTCTCAACTCAATCTCTGTGCAACCCCATGAGAGCTTCTTCATCTCCCTAAAATTGTTTCCTTGGTTGAATAAAGCCCAGCTGATAAAATTGTAGAAGGGTTAAATGAAATAAAGAATGAAAAGCAATTAGCACAATGCTTAGCAGTGGTGGTCTGATAATGGCCCCCAAAGACAGCTATGTCCTAATTGCTGGAACCTGTGAATGTTACCTTATGTGGCAAAAGGAACTTTACAAATGTGATTAAATCAAGGTTCTTGAAGTGGAGAGATTATTCTGGATTATCTTGATTGGCCCAATATAATGACAAAGGTGCTGAGGAGAGGAGCGGACAAGGGTCATGGTCAGACAAGAAGGGTCAGGATGGAAGCAGAGGCTGAAGTAACATAGGGCCATTAGCCATACAATGAGGCAACCTCTGGAAGCTAGGAAAGGCAAGGGTTCTCCCCTAGAATCTCCAGAAGAAAAACAGCTGTACTGACCTATTTTAAACTTCTGACATACAGAACTATAAAATAATAAATTTGTGTTGTTTTAAGCCATTAAGTTTGTGAGGAAACTTAAAAACTTGAAAGGTTGAGGAGGAAACCTTTCAACTCAGACAGCAGTAGGAAACAAATACACCAGCACTTACTTATTCTATAATAAATATCAGCTGATACTATTATTGAAAAATAATTTTAAAAAAACATGGTCAGTGCTATATAAGGAGTCTTTTTTTTTAGGGAAAGGAATTATTTTTATTTTTAACTATATTTATATTACACAAACCCCTGCATATTATAAAATATTTGAAAAATATAAAATTATATATAATGAAAATTAAAACTGTTCTTTCCATTCAGGACCCATGGCCTCCATTACAGAAATAAAGCTTTATTAACATATTCCTGTATATTCCTTCAAAATGTTTTAATGTAAAATGCTTAGAGCCACTTTTTCCGATTTATGGCTTTATTATTTTTATTTTTTAGATTAAAAAATGTTAATCTTTTTTATGGAAGTATAGTTAATTTACAGTGTTGTGCCACTCTCTGCTGTATAGCAAAGTGACTCAGTTTTACACGTACATACATTCTTTTTTAAAATATTCTTTTCCATTATGGTATATCCTAGGAGACTGGGTATAGTTCCCTGTGCTATACAGTAGGACCCTGTTGTTTATCCATTCTAAATGTAATAGTTTGACTCTACCAACCCCAAATTCCCAGTCCATTCCTCTCCCTCCCCACCTCCCCTTTGGCAACCACAAGTCTGATCTCTATGTCTGTGAGTTTGTTTCTGTTTTGTATATAGATAGGTTCATTTGTGTCATATTTTAGATTCCACATATGTGATATCATATGGCTTTTAGATTTTGTTATATAAATTTGTCTATTTCTCTCTTGCTATTTTGTCTACTATTGCTACTTACGTTTTGAGCCTGTTACTATTTTACACATTTGGGATTTCCAAACCTTTATGATACATTGACACTTTATCATTGTGAAATGACATTTAACAAATCTTTGTTAATACTTTTTATTATAGAGTTACAATAAAGTAATCGTGGAGTTAACCTTGTCTGAAATTATTAAAACCACTCAAGCTTTGTTATAGTTTGTGTTTACAAAATACATCTTTTTCCATATTATTACTTTTAACTTTTCTATGCCTTTATGTTTAATGTGTGTCTCTTATAAACAGCACGTGGTTGGGTTATTCTTTGTTTAACCACCATGGCAATTTTTGTCTTTTAACTAGATATTTTGTTCTTTTACATTTAACATAATCATTGACATAGCTTTATGTCCACTAACTTACTATTTATCTTTTGTTTCTTTTTTTTTCCTCCTTTCCTGTATTCATTTGGGTTGAGTACATTTTATTATTCCATTTTATCTTGTCCTTTGTTTTTTTCATTCTGTCCTTCCATGCTTTTTGTGGTTTCTATATGAATTACAATATGCATCCTCTATTTAAAATAGTAGTCTATCTTGAAGGCTATTTTATGCACAATTTAAGAAACTTATATTGGTATACTTCAATTTCCCTTCTAGTCCTTTATGCAATTGTTATACATTTCATTCCTTCCTCCTGCCAATCCCTCTATCTATCTACCTATCATCTATCAATTATGGCTCACAGATTATCATTATTTTACACAATCGATTATCTTTCAGGGAAATTCAAAAATTGATTTTAAAAAGACTTTCATATTGCCACATGTTTACCATATTCAGCCACCCCCCTTTTTAATATAGATTCTAATTTCCATCTGGTATCATTATCAATTAGTCTAATTAACCTGCTCCAACATTCATATAGTGCACATCTGCTAGTGGTAAATTCTCTGAGTTTTTATTCATGAGAAAGTATCTTTATGTTGCCTTTGTTTCTGGATGATATTTGAAAGATACATTTCTGGACTTTTAATTATGTTTTAATTTTTTTTCATTCTTTAGCCTGGATGATGTTGTTTTTTTTTTTTTAATGAAAGGTATGAGGCCTAGTTATCATTGTTCCCCAAGTAGGAAGTATGTTTTTCCCTTCTGTTTGCTTTTAAAATATTCTTTATATTTGGCTTTCAGCAGTTTGACTCTAGTATGTTTATGTGTGGCTTTTTTTTTTTTAACTTTATCTTGCTTGGGGTTTGTTGTGATTCTTTAATGTACAGGTTGATGTTCTTTTTCTTAAATTCAAAAAAATGCTCAGCCACTATTTATTTATTTGCCCCATATAATTTCCTTCTCTTTCTGGGATTCCAGTGACACCTATATTAGACTGCTTGATATTGTCCCACAGGTCACTGACTGTCTCTTAAATTTTTAAAAATTTATTTTCTGTGTGTATTGGTTTCCATGATTTCTATTTTCCTATCTTCCAGAATGACTGATAATATATTTTACAATATCCTGTCTTCAGTTCATCCAGTGCTTGCTTTTTTTTTTTCATTTGGGATATATTATAGTTTTCAGTTTTGGAATTTTTATTTAGTGTTTTTTCATAGTTACCATTTCTCTACGGAGATTTTCCTTCTAATTCAATTATTATATTTAAAGTTTTCTCTACATCTTCATTTATAATAGCAATCTAAGATACTGAAGCAATTAATTCTGACCTGTCATCTCTGTTTGTTTCTAATGATTTTTTTCTTTTTTAGTTTTGAATCACATTTTCCTGTTTCTTCAGATATCTAGTATTTATTATATGTTGTACATTGTGAATATTGTGTTGTTTAAAATCTGATTTTTTTGTGTTCCTTTAATGTATTGAGTGTTGTTCTGGCAAGCAGTCTACTGATACATCACCATGATTATCTCCATTCTTTGTTTTTCAGCTTTTTAAAATGTGGTTCTAGAATGAGTAACCTTTATTCTAGGATAATAGGAACCCTCCTGCAAAAGCTCTTCTGGATTGTGTGTTTTTTCTGAATTCTTAAAGAAATGATTGGGGTGTTCAGATGAAATGTGGTTTGTTATACCTGTTGTGTTCTCCAGCTGTTCTTTCCTTTTTTTTTTTTTTTCAGGGCAGAACTTTGCAGAATATTACCCAGGGCAGGTGCAGAACAGCTCAGTCTTTGGCAAAAGACATAATTAGAACCCCTAGGCAAAGTCCTGGAACTTTTTATTTCTGTAGCCTGCAAGACCAATTCTAACCACCTTATCATTGTCAAACTCTTGTCTCTGCCTCTTCATTAAGGAGAGGTCACCATACTTTACTTGGACTTCATCTTCCTATCCTGTCCCACGATCAGGGAAACTACTCCAGGCACAAAACTGACACTATTGTGAAGTTTGTCTTGTGTTTCTCATAGTTCTCACATGTGTATATGTATATACATGATATATTGATTGTACATATAAATATTAATATATATAGTCAATTTCCATTATCCTCTTAGGAAATTATTATTCTTTCTTCTCTGAAACACACTGCAAATTTGGCAGTTTAAAAAGAAATGATTATATTTCCTATAAGAATAAGACAGAAGATAAGAGAATAAAAAAAGATTAAAAAAAAAACCTTCACAATGAAACAAGCTCAGTTTCTTCTTAGCTGCTCTAACTTTTATGAATAATGATTAAATATAAAATAAAAAATAATAATAGTATTTTACATGCTTATGCTAATCCTGATACACTGGCCATTGGCAATGTACTGTTGGTTGTTTTTACATTTCCAAGCTACAGATGTATTCTGTTTTCAACTATTGGCCCAAAGCATAAACATCTCTATTTGTCTGAATAAATGCCTATATGTGATATGTTTATAACTGTTGCAATACTCCTTTTCTTCACCCTGACAGTTCTGTAGAGATATAGTATAACACTGTATGGAATTCAAAGCATGTTCAACATTTTGTGCTAAGGCATTGCTGCTTCAAAATGTTTACAATTTGATCCTCTCTGTAGGTACTAAATCTACTGTATAACAAACATTACATGTTGCACTGAACTGTATGATTGAATTAAAAGTAAACACAAAGTTTTCTCAAGTGGGCTCAAACATAAATGTATTTGTATCATCTAAGTAAAACGCTGTGACTAAAGGGCCCCAAACTGTTTATATTAATAAGTAAAATACAACATAGATACATACAAATACATTATCCAGAGTTGGAAACAAACCAATAATTATACAATAGATTGTTCTTTATAAAAACTCTGAAAATATAGAAGAGAGATAAATAATAATAATTAAAAATGCCTATTAGTTTCCTGATTTGGAAACATATACAATATATACATATATATACATATTTCTCTTTACTTAGAGAAGATAAAAAATAATTAATGTGGTCCTTGCAAACCTTCTCTAGAGGCACTTGTTTTAGTGGGGATTTCACCTATTTCTAAAATCTAGTCCAGGATCTTCCTATTTATTAGAGGCTGAAATTTAAACTAGCCTGAGGAAATCTGCCAAAAATCATATCAGAAAACAAATCATATTTCCCATGTGAAAATACTTCATAATTCTCTCTTATTTATCATGCTTATCATTGCTTAATTACAACAGAAATCTTATTATTATCAAACACTTTGATTAATTACAAGTAAACAGCAGAATAAGACAAAACCATGAACAATCATATGCATGTATTAGGTATTTGTTTTGACATAAACAATATAAATGTACATTACAGTTTTTTTTTTCTTCAGTTTATAGCTAAGGCTTTTTCTTTTGGCAACACTCTGCTGATTAGAGTTCCATACAGTCTCTACCAACTAAAAACATACATTGTAAATATATTATAACTTCCAATTTCTTTTCATTTTAGGTGGAAGAAAAATTTAATCAGAAAGTTCTAAGTGCATATATTTTCTAAACATTCACTGTTTTTACGTCATTTTCACATAATTTAATATTAATAATTTTAGCAATTAAGTTTTACGTTTTTCTAAATATTTGACCAAAATTTCATAGAAACAAAACCGTATTTCTTTTGTACTCATATTTTCTTAGTTTAAGTGTACAAAATTACCATAACCAGACCGTCTTGGAAAAACAAATTTGTGATCACACTCATTTGAGTCTTGGTAGGCATATAACCCAAGTGAAGGGAGCAGAAATGTACATTCTTGCCAGACACTAGCCTCCTAACCACAAGTGTTCAGCCTCCTATAGATATAAGTTGCTACATTTTGCTGAAGGAATGAAAGTGTTGATTAAGTTGGAGAGTCGTTTATGTGGAGGTGTGTTAAGAAAGTTTTTTTAAAACACATTTAATGTTATTTATTCCATTAATTGTAATCTTTATAAGGGTAGAGATCTTGTCTGTCTTGTTTACCACTGCATCTCCAGTGTGTAGCATTGTGCCTTGTAACTAGCAAAAAATCAGCTAGGTGTAATGAAGAAAAGCCATGATCAAGTAAGTCATTTATACAACACATCTGCACACAGAATGTAGACAACATACAAAATATCCAACATCACAGGAAATCAAATAACCATTTAAAAAACTATCCAACTATTAAGTTGACAATATAGAAAATAACAATAATTGAAACAAGAATGATGGAATAAGCACTCTCGTACATTGTTGGAAGAAGCGCAGATTGATACGTTGATTCACAGGAAACGATTTTACAGTTTGTGCTTAAAAGCCTCAAAAACATTAATATATTCTAAATTCTTCAGAGACATATATGAAGATTTAGGTATAGAGATATTTTTTACAGATATAGTCATGTTCATTAAAAAATTACAAATTGCCTAAATATCTAACAGAAGATTAAGTAATGT
This sequence comes from Delphinapterus leucas, assembly GCF_059928025.1. Taxonomy (NCBI): domain Eukaryota; kingdom Metazoa; phylum Chordata; class Mammalia; order Artiodactyla; family Monodontidae; genus Delphinapterus; species Delphinapterus leucas. Next base: position 69,389,701 of record NC_143139.1, read on the forward strand.
GACATATACATAATGAGATATTATGCAGGCATTGAAATCATGTATTTTTAACTATTTAATGTAATGGAATTACTTAATGGAAATGGAAAACTGTATATTTAGAAAATCATGTTTATTATAAAACACACACACACGGAAGAAACAACAAAATAGAAAGAACTTCTCTATTTGGGGGGTGATAAGGTCTTTGGAATTTTTTGTTTTCTTTTTTATTCTTACTTTTTTTCTTATTTTTTTCTGTAATGAGCATACTGTTTACAAATCAGGACAACGATTACCTTAAAAGCCTTTTCATTTTAATTCCTGTATCAATTTTTTATTCTTTCAAAATATCATCAGAAAACGAATCTTGATTATTATATTTAGTGAACTGGAGAGAGGCTGTGAAGTTCTTTACACATTAAAATGCTAGCCTAGCATGACTTTTGCTTATATTCAAGGGTGTCACATTTGATAAAATGTTAGCAGTAAAAAGAACATTAGAGATGCCCTAATTAAACCTCCATCTTTAGCAGTAAGTGTCCGTGCACTATTTCCACATTAAGTTTTCCATGAAAGTGTTTTTCAAAATTGGCACGTACTTGTACTTGTCTGGGAAACAAGAACTAGAATGTAGAAAATAATACAACTAATGGGCCAAAATTCTTTACTCTAACAAGCATTTACATTTTAAAATGTGTCAGTAAACTGAATATTTATTAGGCATGAATACCTTACAAATTGACTAGTCATGACAGTTTGACAATAGTTTCCAAGTGGAAAATGATTTTATCCAGAGGAAGTTAAATTACAAAAAAATAAAATAAATAAGAACTTTTTTCACTGGATTATTAAAGTTTTCTTTGCTTTATTATGTTTTTTATTTGAGGTATTCCCTGTTAAGGCACTTGTTTTCCTGGGTTCATACCTAACCTATATTTCATAGCCTTCTCTGCATGTACATTGAGAACATATGACTGGAAAATGCCAATGACAAGTAAGCTTCCAGGCCCACCTATAAACACTCTGTAGCAATTTCTCCATTATTTTTTTGTCTCCTTAACAGGAATCATTGTAGGACATGTTTAAATATAATGGGGTTACTAGATTCAAGGATGCTGAATAAGAACTTCTCAGGAAACCTGTGCAATCAGGAACACTGGACTTTGGACTTTGCACGAGTGAGAGTAACACAAAAGGACTGAGATTACTTACTGCAGCAGCTAGCATTAATTACACCAAACAATATAAAAACCAGTATCTTGGGCTTCCCTGGTGGCGCAGTGATTGGGAGTCCGCCTGCCGATGCAGGGGACACGGGTTCGTGCCCCTGTCTGGGAGGATCCCACATGCCTCGGAGCGGCTGGGCCCGTGAGCCCTGGCCGCTGAGCCTACGCGTCCGGAGCCTGTGCTCCGCAACGTGAGAGGCCCGCATACCGCAAAAAACAAAAACAAAAACAAAAACAAGACAGTATCTTGAAGTGAGATGTTGATATAACAAAAATTAGAATATGTGACATTAACTTCGGAGTAGACAGATCTATTCAGTAATAGAATAAAGCAGGTTGGTTAATTGGTGAAAACAATGAAAAAGCCTTTAAAAACTGTCACTTATGGTAGTTTGGAAGGCAGTCCAAAGCTTACTGAGCTTGTAGATCTAGAGATGTTTGGAAAACATAGCTGTTAGTATTATTATTATTGATGGTTTCAGCAAAGTATTACAAGAAAGATATAAACAGAAAATAATTGGCAAGTTTAAAGTAGAATTGAAAGGGAACAGAAAAGTTTAGAAAAAGAAGTAAGAGATGGTATTTGTATTTGAAGGACTTTGAAGAACCAAGACCCAGTGAGATTTCCCAGCTGCACAGAGTGTCTCAGATTTGGGCCAAAGATCAAATGAAGGACATATTCTGCCAATTCAAGCTTGACAGGCTCAAGATTATCTGACTTTAAGTTGAGACAGAGAGAGGAATGATATCAGGGTAGCAAAGAAATGGAACGTATTTGAGAACAAAGTCTGGAAGTTTTGGCTTCTTTTACATGAAACTGACTGGAAGCAAATAGTTTGCAAGTTTTAAAAATAATTATATTGCCAAATAGCCATAAGTCCATATTAAAAAGTTTTTGACTCTGCAATCCTTAAAACAACTTTTAGACACCCATATTTCCATGAGCATGAGGTGAGTTCTGTATGCTGGGCAGCCAAGAAACATACATTCTTCAATACCCACTTCAGATATGGCCCCAAAGGATAAGACGAAACAACCTTCACTGAATTTGGTTTTCTTAACACAGGAGTTCTTCCGAGGGAAGATAACCAGGCCTAATTGACGATCCTTCTTTTTTCTCCAGGAAGTGGGACTTTACAATAACTGCCTAGTTGTATTCCATAAAAAACTTCTGTGTATCTTTTATTCTCCCATTTTCCAAATGAGAGTTGTTGAGATAATTTTGTCTCTGTCTGTTAGTAGGTGTACATGGAGGATCAGGGGGCAGAAAACATGATTTTTTAATTTTCAGATTTCAGAACCACATTTGTGGTTCTATACATGGACATGATAAAGACAACTGTCATCATTCAAAGATCACAGAACATAAACCAGATGCTGTGACTAGATAAGATTTGGGGTTAACCATTTGGGGAAGTTGAGAATATGGAAGACAGTGTAAAAGGAGTATTTGTTGATGAGAAGGGTAGGTTGTTAAAAAAAGATACTGCTATAAAATTATCAAACTGTTTCCATTTTATCCTGGATGCATAGCTAAAGCTACATTTTTCAGCCTGCATTTCAATTAGTTTGAGATCTTATGACTAACTTTCATCCATGAAATCTCCTCCTTGATCCTCACACTTACTTCTTTAAGATGAAGATGGAGGCATTAAAAGATGGTAGGAACCTGTTTATAGGCAAACCACTCGGGAAGGGATGAGCAACAGATAAACTTAATTGCATTAAGCCACTGGTACTTCTGGATTATTGTTATTGTTTTGTTGTTGTTGTTGCATAAGTTAGCATTAATGACCCTGACTATAGAAACACTTTTTATTAAGAACAATTTCATCTTATAACAAAATTAAAATATTATTTTAAAGAAAAATATATAGTATATTTTAGATATACAAATATAACAATATAAATATTAAATATTTATATAGGATATATAAATGTAACAATTATTTTAACTTACTACAAAGAGGTTGAACCTTGGTAATTTTTTTTTTGGAAAGACATCAACATTCATAATTATTGTGTCTATTATTTCAAAAAAAACAAAAACAACAACTACTGCTCCTGTTTCAGCAAAGACATCAGGAGAGCTAGTCCATTTGGCAAACACTGATTTTCACTGGGGCTAATTTTCCCCGAAATTCAAGGGACACACAATAACACGTGGATTTTGGACATGTGATTATAGGTGACTGTCTAGAAATAATTAATGATAACTTTGGAAGAAGCTGTCATTGGTACATATGATGTCTTTAAATTAATAACAGTTTATATTGCTCATATTTTTTTCCTCAAAGACTGCTGTTCCACTCTATTTGACCTTAATTGGTATAATTGATAACAGAGCTTGGAGTGTGATTTTAATCATGTAGGTACAGCCTCCCTGACAGAAGAAAATAAAATAGCTGCTGTGAATTACCTATTATTACTGGGGAGACAGAAAGGTAAAATAAATGATTGTTATTTTAACCTGAGACTTAGGGACTTCTAGCTCATAACTGGCAATTTGTTAATGATTTTAAAGAGTTTGGGCTAATCTCCAAACAATTAATGAAAGCTAACTGGTGTGTAATTTAACATAAAGGAAAAGAGGAGAAAATTAGTTGGATACAGGGTAGAGATACACGCAAATGATCCAAGAAGAAGAGCATGTTTGAAAATATTCTAAACATCCGTGTGACCCCTAGTAAATAAGATTTTTATGGCAAGCGGTTGAGCTCTTATTATTTGGGTATTTAGCTTGAGGTAAAGACTGAAAATGATCTTAGTTATCAATGTGATTACTTCAGTTCTCATGGATTTGAATGGGTTGTTCAAGTGTATGTGTGGGAGGTGCCAGAAGGGGTTGGATGCTGAAAAGAAAATAAATAGATATAGCTAACTTAATATTTAATATCATTTAATTATTATGAGATAATGAACTGGTTATTCTAAAATAGCATTTTGCCTTTCACCTTTATCACCATACTTTGGCCTGTTCATTGCAATTATGGAAACTCTAGAACTCAGGATTTTTACTTTCTTTGGGAATTGAGGAATGTTTACTCTCTCTTTCCATTGAGGAATTTTGAATTCTGGATACTGTGGCATTTCCTATTCCTTGTTTCATTGGTTTTTGCTACTTTTTTTGTTTTTTTTTTAATTTGGGAAACAGTCTTACTCTGTAAACCAAATTTTTATGGATCACTTTTCATTATTTGTTGTTCAGTGCAAAAAAGGGTAAGCAATCCATACCCCGGTACTGTCTCACTTTTCTTCTTTAATTCTTTGGCCCTAATTCCTGGTAACAGCATCTCCCACTATGTAGTGTTAACTCTACCAAGGTAGACAGAGACCAAGACAAACACTACAGGACCTACGAGGATACCTGGCATGTGGTACTTCAGAAACTAAAAAAATAAAAATAATTACTATGCAGCCCAACTGTATCTGAGACTCTTCTGGAAGCTCTTTTACTTAGTTAACCAATAGCAAGTCAAATCCCTACTGTAAGTGATATCTTCCTCGGCTCTCCTGTCCCACTCCTCCCCTGGCTTTCTCTGATTCAAATCTCATGAAGCTTTATTTGTACTTTCCTATCTTCTTTCCTTTATCATAGGGGGAAAAAAAATGTTGTCCACACTCATTAGAGCTGCTTTTTCTTCCTAAATCCTTGTTTTTATCATTTTCCCATTCCAGAATTTCGCTGCCAAATTTATTCTCTTCCTGTCTGGCACACCCTGTCTCTGCACTCATCCTCTGCTTGCAAATATTCACAGGGTTTGAATATTCTGAAAAACAAAACCAAAGGAGCAAACGGTATCTTTTGTTGTTGCCTTTTTAAAAATTTTTTATTAATTTATTATACAGCAGGTCGTTGTTGCCTTTTATGTCACTAACTGTGAAGCCTCAGATGGGTGAGAACAACAGACTCAGATGTACTGTAAAGTGAACGTTGTCAATTTTTTTTCTGAATTCATCACCTCGAGGGTGATAATGTGCTGTTGCAGGGCACGCTAACCACCACTTGGGCAAGTCTGGTGTTTTCCTTTTCTTTGAAACTGCTGTTTAACTCAGGCTGGCCAATGGAGTGTTGGGTCTTCATGGAGCTGTTTATCCATGGGCTCAGGCATCTCAGAGGGACCTTGTAGAAACAACACCCTAGAAACAGCGTTTCCAGGATTGAGCTAAACATGACTTAGAAACGCTCCACGGATGCCCCAGCTTGTGTGATTATAAAAAAGTAGACCAGGCAGTGCTTTCTTCCCCATTTTTTCACTTTTCACTGGAAACAATCGTGCAAGTTTTTTCCAATTATGATTTACAGTCCTGATGTTAGAGCAGCTTTGGACAGTGTTAATCATTTGCAGGGAACATTGTTTTGTTTTTTGTTCTTTTGTTTTTAGCCTTTACATTAAAATAATTTTAACCTTAAAAAATGTTATAAAAGTAGGAGAGAGGTCCCATGTATCCTTCACCAGCTGCCCCTGACCCACCTCCTAGAGAAACGGAAATAAAAACAAAAATAAACAAATGGGACCTAATGAAACTTCAAAGCTTTTGCACAGCAAAGGAAACCACAAACAAGACCAAAAGACAACCCTCAGAATGGGAGAAAATATTTGCAAATGAAGCAACTGACAAAGGATTCATCTCCAAAATTTATAAGCAGCTCATGCAGCTCAATAACAAAAAAACAAACAACCCAATCCAAAAATGGGCAGAAGACTTAAATAGACATTTCTCCAAAGAAGATATACAGACTGCCAACAAACACATGAAAGGATGCTCAACATCACTAATCATTAGAGAAATGCAAATCAAATCTACAATGAAGTATCACCTCACACCAGTCAGGATGGCCAGCATCAAAAAATCTACAAACAATAAATGCTGGACAGGGTGTGGAGAAAAGGGAACACTCTTGCACTGCTGGTGGGAATGTGAATTGGTACAGCCACTGTGGAGAACAGTATGGAGGTTCCTTAAAAAACTACAAATAGAACTACCATATCATCCAGCAATCCCACTACTGGGCATATACCCTGAGAAAACCAAAATTCAAAAAGAGTCATGCACCAAAATGTTCATTGCAGCTCTATTTACAATAGCCCGGAGATGGAAACAACCTAAGTGCCCATCGTCGGATGAATGGATAAAGAAGACGTGGCACATATATACAATGGAATATTACTCAGCCATAAAAAGAAACGAAATTGAGCTATTTGTAATGAGGTGGGTAGACCTAGAGTCTGTCATACAGAGTGAAGTAAGTCAGAAAGAGAAAGACAAATACCATATGCTAACACACATATATGAATTTAAGAAAAAATAAATGTCATGGAGAACCTGGGGGTAAGACAGGAATAAAAACACAGACCTACTAGAGAATGGACTTGAGGATATAGGGAGGGGGAAGGGTAAGCTGTGACAAAGCGAGAGAGAGGCATGGACATATATACACTACCAAACATAAGGTAGGTAGCTAGTGGGAAGCAGCCACATAGCTCAGGGAGATCAGCTCAGTGCTTTGTGACCACCTAGAGGGGTACGATAGGGAGGGTGGGAGGGAGGGAGACGCAAGAGGGAAAAGATATGGGAACATATGTATATGTATAACTGATTCACTTTGTTATAAAGCAGAAACTAACACACCATTGTAAAGCAATTATACTCCAATAAAGATTAAAAAAAAAAAAAAAAGAATTTCTGCTGATAGAATGTGTGCTCATGGTAGAACACTCGGATTGTACAGAGAAATCCAGGGCAGGATGTGGCAGGGCCCTCACCATGCAGCTCCTAGATGAAGAGGCTGCCTGTCTGCCTGGTGGTATCCCACCACCCAGACAACCACTGCTAGCATTTCGGTGTATTTCCTTCTGTTTTTTTCTATGCACATACATACATATGTTAAAAATCTTTTTCTATGCATACTTTTCTACATATGACATCAGATCAAATTTAGTATTTAAAAACTTACTGTAGAATAAGCATTTCCAGATATTATAGAACATTGTGTAAATATGATTTTTGAGATGCCTTTGGTGTTTACTTTGTGATATTTGATTCAGCTAGTGTTGATACGATAAAGAGTTGATGTTAGTGAGAACTGAGTCTTTAAAATGTGAATTTTATTTATTTTTGGAATAAATAATACATTTACATGGCAAAAAGAAAAGAAAGAAAACATTGTTTTGGTCTTTTGCTATTACACTTCTAATTTTATATTCTTCTTTCCAAGAATTCATGAATTATTTTGGTTTCAATTAAGTATACTTCAAAACATCTATCATTATTTCTGTTCTCTCATCAGAGCATTAGAGACATTTTGCCAATTTCTAATCCAATTGTCCTTTCTACAGATGACACATTTCCAAAATATAGATATAACTTTCCCCTCACACTTATTTATACCATCATGATAATCATTTCCCAGGCTCAAAAATGTTTTAACTCATTCCTTTCTTTGCCATATTGGGCAAGATGACAAATTTTCAAATTTTTATTTAAAATATTTCTGTTGGGTTAGGGTAGCTGAGAAACAGGCCCAGTATGGGACTGAAAGCAGAACCTGAAGACCCTCCCCCACCCCAAAAGATAGATATAATATCTTGGGTGCAAAAAGTGGCTTCAGGGGGACACTGTGATGATCTGAATGCATTAGTCTTTGTAAGGCAATGGGAAATATTTTAGTAAAGTTTTATTATCTCTGGTTTACAGTTAATTAAATGCTGGGGAAAATGGTTAGTAATATACTTTCTATCCTCCACTTTTCTAAAGGCTATGATTCTTTCACTTTTAGTATCAACCTGAGCAGATCATTTTGATTGTTATTTTACAGATAAAAAATACTTATTTATAAGAACTCCCTTAACTTATTGCCTCCAAGATTGCAAATTTACCTGCATCTGCTCCCATTCTTTTCTCCTCCTTTTCTATTACAATGGAAGATATAACAATATTTTCTCAAGACTAAGGTAAATTTTTACACCTGGATTTAGAGTCCTTATCTCCCCTTACTCTACCAATTCATCTTAGGCAGGATTTTAATAAACTCTAGCCTGTACTGTACTTAAAACAAACAAAAATAAGTAAAACAAACAAGCAAGCAAAGAGAAGCCTCTCTCCAGATACCACATTTTTATCCTTCATTTCCTTTCATATGACAAATTTTTATAAGACTAATATATATGCACATTTCAACTTAGATTTTTTTTCCTATTTATGGGTTTTCTCCTCCATTTAGGGTTCTTTTCAATCTTTCAGAGGCTTTTCTTCTGCCTATCTACCTATAGACGGTGTTATTCATGGTTCTACTAGGAGTCCACTTCTTTCCTCTGACAACATTCCCTGGTTAATCTTGTCCATTCCTACATCCAAATGTAGATTTTTTCATTCAACAAATGTGTATTGAGTCCAGGTACTTCTCTAATCACTAGTGATATGATATGAAGTAAACAAACCATAGTAAATATAGGTGGTGAAATGCACAAGAAGAGAGGCAGAAATTATCTTCTGTAAGGAAGACCTATACTGAAGGAACAGCTAGGGCAAAAACCCTGAGATGGATAAAAGCTTGGTATATTCTTAGGCAAAAAAAAAAAAAAAATACCTGGAGTAGTTTGACCCTAGAGACAGAAAGAACAGTATGAGATGACGTAGACAGATGTTAGATCATGGAGAAGGTTTTTGCAGAACTCTAGGTAAGGAGCAATGGTGATTTTACTGCCTGAATATTTCTAGCTTTATGCCAGACTTACTTTATGGTTCATATTTCCAACTCCTTAGTGGCTATCACATTTGAGTAGTGCTCAGATGAAGTGAAAGAGTCAGAAACTGAACTCATCATCTTAACTCCTAAACATGCTGCTTTCCACCTTCCCTATCGTAGAACATGGAACCTCAAAGCACTTTGCTGTCTAAGCCACAAACTTGTGAGTCTTCCATCATTTATTCCTACTTCTTTCTTACCCATCCCTCCCAACACTAAATCAACCATAAGTGCTATCAATGACACTTCCTAGATATCTTTGTCTACTTATCAATCTAATTCCCACTGCAACAACACTTGTCACAAAACCTCTTCCTTCGATCATTTCAAAATTGCTCAGTTGGCCTTGTTCACTTCCAACCAACTCACCACATTGTTAGAATGATCCTTTGAAAACATAATATGATCTATAATAATAACCTTGTACAAAATTCCTTAAGTACTTGCTATTCATGCTTTCATCCTGCTTATCTCTCTATTCCTTAATTCCAAAGATCTAGCCATCCTCAAGGTACTACAGTTCCCTGAAAATAATTATAAATAATTTATTTAAAATATTATATATATAAATTTCACTGTGATACATGGACTTTCTTCCTAATCTGAATATTCTTTTAAAACTCAATTTCTAAAATTATAAAGATATTTCTGATAACTTTTATTTTGTACCATTTTATGAAAGTATAATAGTCAAGGGTTAAAATATTTTCTTTTAAAGAAGCCAGATGAAGACAAATTGAAATCATAAATTTCCCTTTTCTCCAGAAAAGAAAATATTTCCCAAGTGAAAAAAAGAAAGGTTAAATCTACAGTGAAAAACTTGGCAGAAGATATAACCCCAATGAAATGAATAGAAAAGATACCCACAGGGAGGCAAAGTAATACTATTTTCCCCATTGACAAGGTGACCTGGGCTTTTGAATACTTCACAAAATCTCTGAGTTATCAATATGTAAGAGTGATGACATTACCTTGTGAATATTTAACAATTGTGATGATTGTGTCCTGGAGTTTATTCCTGTAAAAATAAAGGTAAGTAGGGGTGTATATAGCTCAATCTCTGAAGCACAGTAATACTGTAATTTTTCAGTTGACAGGAAATATGTGTATACATATATATCTGCATACATACATATAGATACAAATCTTTATCAAAAGAAAATTTTTTAAATGAATTATATTTGGAATTTTATCCCATCTATCTGCTGATGCTTTATTTAAACTACATTTGAATCTATGAATATTACTTAGGGGAAAATTGTGGAATCGAGTTAGTTGCTGAAGGGTTAAGAACAAAAGTCTGAGTGTAAACTCTTTCCAAATCCCTGGCTGATAATGCTACCTATGTGTGTGGGACTGATGAGATGTCTATAGGAAATCACTCAGAAACCAGAAGAAGGGTCTATTTTTAAAAGATAGAATTGATCCTGACGAGATTTGCAAGTGTGCTGTTCCTTTGATTATGTTTTTTTTTTTTTTTTGCGATATGCGGGCCTCTCACCATTGTGGCCTCTCCCGCTGCGGAGCACAGGCTCCGGACCCGCAGGCTCAGCGGCCATGGCTCACGGGCCGCTCCGCGGCATGTGGGATCTTCCCGGACCGGGGCACAAACACGTGTCCCCTGCATCGGCAGGGGGACTCTCAACCACTGCACCACCAGGGAAGCCCTGATTATGTTTTTTAACTTAGGAGATTTAGGAAAATCGAACTCAACTTTGAGAAAAGAAGAATAAAGAGTTGGGATTGCTCATCCTATCTATTTAGACATACTATAAAGCCATATTAATACAAACATTATGTTACTAATGCAGATAAATGAAACAGAATAGAGAGGGAGGTCATGTAAATATAATAACTTGATATATGATAAATGTAGCACCAAAATTCAGTGGAGATTAATGAATTTTAAAGTAAATGATGTTAGAAAACAATGGTTCACTACGTGGAGAAAAATATAAAGGTAAAGACAGATAAATGATGTAAGTGATAAATAGATAAATGCATGCATAAATATATAAATACATAATACAACTAATAGAAGAGAATACAGGGCAGCATGCTTATGGTCATGGTTTAGAGAAAAGCGTTATAGAGCCCAAAAGAGTGAAAAACATTAAAGACAAAAAACAGATGGGGGTAACTATTTCAAAACAATGATTTCTATTCACTGAGGGACAAAGTTATGTAAAGATACATTTGCAACACAAAAGCTGATAAGAACTTAATATTTAGAACATTAGACTATCTCTAGTAAATGAAGCAAAAAAAGAGAAAGAAATTAATAAAAATGGACAAAGGCTAAAAAAGAAATCCAAAGAAGTAACTTTGAAGACAAACTCACTGATATTAGAAAGTTCAATAGAATCAAATATTGTGAGGATATGAAGAAATGGAATTTTCATACATTACTAGTTAGTGTGTAGCCTTGTGAGATTTGGTTTCAAAGTGCAAAGTCTAAAATCACTATGTTATAGCTGACTTTCAGTAAGACGAAAATCCAAATGGTTACTAACTATAAAATATTCCATTTAATTAGTCATGAAGAACAAAAATATTATAGAGATACAAAAACATATGTCTACACAGAGTATGCTGAGTTTTGCCAGTAAAGTTCTACCTGAAAAAGTATCTCACCAATGTTAGGAAATGACAATGTCAGTCAAAATTTAGAAATGGAGAGAGCTATATTTGTGCTTCAAGTTGGGTCACAAGGGACAAATAATTTTTAATGTATTATTAACTCTACTTCTCCTTTTGTTAAAATTTAATCTTTCCTTCTATATCAGATCTAACTTTCAGATTACAAAATACTTTCACATTCATGAGCTTGATAGTCATAGCTCAAATAATGAAATCACATAGTATTTAATGTAAAAGTTTTCCAAATTATACCTAAACTGTTTTTCATTAAACATATTATGCAATAATATAAAAGGTTTTTGCTTTGGGACAATAAGGCCAAATTATATTTTACATATTGGGCTGTAATTACGCAGAAGAGTATATTTTACTTCTTCTGTGTGTAAACTCAGATGAAATTGTTCATATATTTAGCATTATGTTTTTATTCCCACTTACCTGAGTGACAATTACTATGTCAGAAGATTAAATGGAAGGAGAGACTGAAAATATGCAAAGAATCTGTAACAAAAATCAATATTTAATAAACTTTGCATTTTAGGAAAAAAATGAGTAAAGGATGAATTGTGCCCTTTGCAGTAGGTTTAACTCAAACTTTTCAATTTCAGGCTTGAATTTCAATTTGCTGAGCAAACTTTCTCTATTTGGACATGTTTCTTCTCTTCTGGCTCAGCTCCATTTCTACTTATGCCTAAAGGATTTGTGTGAGTTGGCTCACATTTACAAAGCACCCAGTGTGAAATGGCATTTTACTTCCCGTGCATTCATTTTTTTTTTTTTTTTTCTATTCTTTTCCTTTGTTGTTAGTTAAGAATTGACAGGAGGGCTTCCCTGGTGGTGCAGTGGTTGAGAGTCCGCCTGTCGATGCAGCGGACACGGGTTCATGCCCCGGTCTGGGAAGATCCCACATGCCGCGGAGCAGCTGGGCCCGTGAGCCATGGCCGCTGAGCCTGCGCGTCTGGAGCCTGTGCTCCGCAACGGGAGAGGCCACAACAGTGAGAGGCCCACCAGCGTACCGCAAAAAAAAAAAAAAAGAATTGACAGGAGCTTCACACTGAGATGAAAGTCATCAAGAATACCTATCATGGAAGGAAAACATACTGTATTCTATTACAAAGTAAATTATAGCAGAAACTAGTTGTCTGCTCCTAACCATCAAGACATGGTCCTGAGATTTTTAAAATACATATATTTCAGAAACTCCACCATCTCTTAAATTAAAATAATGAAATTGAACGAGGCTATTTAAACCAGTTGACCAGAAATTAATCAAAACCTGTCTAAATATACAAAGTGTGAATTTAGAAATGAGGTGGGAAAGACAAAGAGTTGTTCTTTTATGGTAAGAACAGATTTGAAGTGATTGTTTTATACAAGAAGTGATAGAACTACTGAGCATCCTCAAATTCCATACATAGGCAGCTTGTCAACATCCTGTTATTGAAAAACATTAGATTGCATTTTATAGTTTTATTTAGTATTATCTGCCATGGAGCACTGGCCCTCTCTCTCTCCCTCTCTGAATTCCTGTGGAAACTCAGTTGTACTTGCATTTCATGGGCTGAGTATAAAATAAAGTTGCACTGCATAACACTATCAAATCAAGTGGGAGATTATACTATCTCCATCCATAACACTGAGATCTCAGTAAAACCCGGAAACAAATGATACTTGAGGTCCCTCTAGGCAAAGTTGGAAATTTCAAGCAGAGGAATATAGAAACAAGATGCAGAAGAATTTACTTCCCCTCCATGTCCAGGACTGAACAGAGCTACTATCTGCTTCTATATGAGAAAGACAGAAGTAGATTAAAAATTTGTGTTATTTTAAAACACATGCACTGTTTTAATAATATAAAATTGAATGTTTCTTCCAAATCAAGAACAAGACCTGATATTTAAAAGCATTACTATTCTTTGTTCATTTTATTTCATAATTTCAAATTAATGTCACTAGCATGAACTTCAAATGAAAGTCACCTTTTTTTTTTTTGCCAAAAACCACCCAGAACTTCCTATGAAGCTTATTTTCATAAGTAACCCAAAATAACAATTTTTAAGTCATTTCAACACTTTTTAAGCACCCACAATACTCTAGGCAGTCACTACACTGAGATATAAAAGTTATATTAAATATGATCCTAAAATAGGGAAGTTAACAGTCTAAAAAGGGAGCTCTAAGAACAATTAAATCAATTCAAAACAGTGGGCCAATTGCTCTAAATGAAATATTTGCTGTGTGATACTGGGACTCAGAGACACCAAATCTAATCTGGTGAGGGCAAGAGGGAGCACTGAAAGACAGTAGCTCTTTTTAATTCTACTCCTCAGCTCTTTACATTTTATCAAGCAGTAAATGTTAGGTCCTCATTAACTCATTCACACTCGGGGCCTCACTAACAGTGAGAAGTCTGACCATCTCAAAGCTTTAACGAAGGAAACAGGTCATGTTAAGCTGGCCTTTGTACCTCCGGGAGTCTTTTCAGTACTTTTCAAGATAGGAATCATTTATCATGAGCTCCTTTGTTTTTTAACAATACTGTTGCCAAACCTTGAAAAGTCTGCTGACCTTCACTCTTAAGTAGGATAAATGATTTCCTTGTTTATATTATCAACTTGCTTGGAAAACCTTTTTTTAACTTTTAGAGTGTAGAAAATAAGTTCCAATCAGCATACTGTGATTATTATGAATTACAAATTAGTACCATTTAGGATACATTGTATTTAATGAGTGATGTGTTTCTTCGTACAGAAGTGTTTTTGCTTTTATGTTTGTGTACTGTCTCACCAAATGTATGGTACAGTATTTGCATGGCTGTTTCATTTTTTTGAAAGACATAATCTTCTCTACTTTCATTTGCTTTTTCTATATTGATGGATGGAGTGCTATACCACAGGATGACTGTACCATCCTGCTGCAAAGTGTTTCCACTTTAATAAATAAAAAATAAAGAAACGTATTCTAAAACGTCACATCATATTTCTTTTCTTGTCAAAACAAGCTTTTTCGCATTTTAATGTTTCTCCAATCAAGCCTCATTCTAAATTGCTGTGGGCATTGGTGCAACTTTCCACAAAAAGGTACTATCGAGGTTTATGATGGATGGAATCTTAGATTTGATTAAAAATACACCATTTATAAGAATATTTACCTATTTACCAATAGGTGAATAAGCAACATGAACTCCTGTCAACTTTCAAAGAGAAAATGATTTATGCTCTGTATTATTATAATATTTTATTAATCTTTTTTATTCACTTATGAAGCTTTAGGATTAATCATATCTGAATAAAAACTGTTTCTTGTTTCAATCCCAACGTAGCATTAATATTCATTGTAATTATTCTTTCCTGAATCAATATTTTGTTCCAATGTGTAAATACAAATGGATTTAAACTTTCTGGTAATTGAAATAAGTTAATAAATGCAGGTTTTCTAAAATGCTTCAAATAAATATAAGCTTTGACACATCTGTTCACATAAAGTTGAACATTTTTTTAAAAAGTCAAGTTGTAAATAAACTTTAGGAGAATTTTATTGCCTCTGCTGTACAAGGATCTATGTTTTGTAGGAAACTGCCAATGGGAGAGAGGCAACAGGGACAGTCTTTTTGTTTGTTTAGCTATTTATTTATTTTTCTAGCCTGATCTATTCTATGCTTTCAGGAGATTAGGAAATCCGAGACTCCAAGCCAACCAGTGATCTCAAAAGCTGACACAGTTTTGCTACCTCTGTTTGTTTTGAGGGATGGTGGTATGGGGAATGAAAGCTAAGAGATCAAATAACAATGACAAGTTTTACCCTGAGGAAAGGAGTTGAGGGCTTAACTCCTCTCACTTTGTGAAGCTGCAAGCTTTTGTCATCAGCTCATAGAGCAGAGCTTCAAACTTTTTTTCCTTAGTTTTCTGATAATAATTTTACTTCCCTTTTTTTGCTCACATCTTTTTCCAGTACTCTCATTGTAACTCCTAACATTTTAATTCTCTTGCCTTGTGGAACTAATTTCAGCTATATTGCTCTAATAACAAATGAAGGCAGGAGAATTTACAATTTAAACGTACATACCTATTCTATTTTTTTTAACATCTTTATTGGAGTATAATTGCTTTACAATGGTGTGTTAGTTTCTGCTTTATAACAAAGTGAATCAGCTATACATATACATATATCCCCATATCTCTTTCCTCTTGCATCTCCCTCCCTCTCACCCACCCTATCTCACCCCTTCTAGGTGGTCACAAAGCACAGAGCTGATCTCCCTGTGCTATGTGGCTGCTTCCCACTAGCTATCTATTTTACATTTGGTAGTGTATGTATGTCCATGCCACTCTCTCACTTCATCCCAGCTTACCCTTCCCCCTCCCCGTGTCCTCAAGTCCATTCTCTACACCTGCGTCTTTATTCCTTTCCTGCCCCCTAGGTTCATCAGAACCATTTTTTTTTTTTTTTTAGATTCCATATATATGTGTTAGCATACGGTATTTGTTTTTCTCTTGCTGACTTACTTCACTCTGTATGACAGTCTCTAGGTCCATCCACCTCACTACAAATAACTCAATTTCATTTCTTTTTATGGCTGAGTAGTAATATTCCATTGTATATATGTGCCACATCATCTATATCCATTCATCTGTCGATGGACACTTAGGCTACTTCCATGTCCTGGCTACTGTAAATAGTGCTGCAATGAACATTGGGGTGCACAGCTCTTTTTGAATTATGGTTTTCTCTGGGTATATGCCCAGTAGTGAGATTGCTAGGTTGTATGGTAGTTCTATTTTTAGTTTTTTAAGGAACCTCCATACTGCTCTCCATAGTGGCTGTATCAATTTACATTCCCACCAACAGTGCAAGAGGGTTCCCTTTTCTCCACACCCTCTCCAGCATTTATTGTTTCTAGATTTTTTGATGATGGCCATTCTGACTGGCGTGAGGTGATATCTCATTGTAGTTTTGATTTGTATTTCTCTAATGATTAATGATGTTAAGCATTCTTTCATGTGTTCATTGGCAATCTGTATATCTTCTTTGGAGAAATGTATATTTAGGTCTTCTGCCCATTTTTGGATTGGGCTGTTTGTTATTTCGATACTGAGCTACATGAGCTACTTGTAAATTTTGGAGATGAATCCTTTGTCAGTTGCTTCATTTGCAAATATTTTCTCCCATTCTGAGGGTTGTCTTTTGATCTTGTTTATGGTTTCCTTTGCTGTGCAAAAGCTTTGAAGTTTCATTAGGTCCCATTTGCTTATTTTTGCTTTTATTTCCATTTCTCTAGGAGGTGGTTCAAAAAGGATCTTGCTGTGTTTTATGTCATAGTGTTCTGCCTATGTTTCCCTCTAAGAGTTTTATAGTGTCTGGCCTTACATTTAGGTCTTTAATCCATTTTGAGTTTATTTTTGTGTACGGTGTTAGGGAGTGTTGTAATTTCATTCTTTTACATGTAGCTGTCCAGTTTTCCCAGCTCCACTTATTGAAGAGGCTGCTTTTCTCCATTGTATATTCTTACCTCCTTTATCAAAGATAAGGTGACCATATGTGTGTGGGTTTATCTCTGGGCTTTCTATCCTGTTCTATTGATCTATATTTCTGGTTTTGTGCCAGTACCATACTGTCTTGATTACTGTAGCTTTGTAGTATAGTCTGAAGTCAGGGAGCCTGATTCCTCCAGCTCCGTTTTTCTTTCTCAACATTGCTTTGGCTATGCAGCATACCTATTCTTTTAAGGTAAATATTCTAAGTTGTTATTATTATTTATTGATTACATCTGTATTCTGACCTTTCAGCCTACAAACCATGCTGGCTTCTCTGAATTTCCTAATTGAAATACAAGGCTTAGAATCTAATGGAATTACTTACACACACTTATAAACTGTTAATTCTTTAAAGGATACCACTAGCTGCACTGTGCCCATAGGATTAGATAAAATTAGAATCTTATGATAGAATTGCATTTGAAGATATTATTAATATTTCTTTCTATCTTAACTCAGTCTTTTATACAGCTGGGACTTAAAACCAAACCTTGTAGATAAACTCTGGAGAATGGTTAAAGTACGAATTTTTTTTTAAGTAAAATTACTAACCTTCAGAGTTTTAAAAGAAGTCAATCAAATTGAAGTCTCTGGGCTTATCTAGATATGTTGCCTTAGATAACACTGACCCTCAGTTTTTGCATATTGTAATGCAGGCTATTATTACATTTTTACCCTCTGTATACAGAACAAAAAAAAAATATTCTGTCTTGAACTTATAATGTTGCCCAAGATTCACAGGTAATTAGTATATTTTCTTTTTCACTTTTGCTATAACACATTTGTTTTCAAAGGATTAATTACTTTAGAATTTTGTATTTTATGCTTTGTTACATTGCTTGAAACCAATATCTTCTTTCTTTCTCTTTCTCTCTTGATTTCTATATGTCTGTCATGTTTTTTCTATCTACTAGAACAGATGGTAAGCATTGCAAGTAAAACTTGAGTTGATAATAGGTTAATGTCTCAAAATAACACAAGGTGAGGAAGTTCTATTTCCTTATGGAATTTAAGTACTTTTAGGAGCTTTCATATCTTCTTTTTTTTTTTTTGCGGTACGCGGGCCTCTCACTGCTGTGGCCTCTCCCGTTGCAGAGCACAGGCTCCGGACACGCAGGCCCAGGGGCCATGGCTCATGGGCCCAGCCACTCCGCGGCATGTGGGATCTTCCCGGACCGAGGCATGAACCCATGTCCCCTGCATCGGCAGGTGGACTCCCAACCACTGCACCACCAGGGAAGCCCCCATATCTTCTTGATGTGAAACTTCCATTAGTCTGAAGCAAGAGAGAAAATGAATGGCTTTGCTAGAACTATAGCTAATAAGCACAATCTTTGAGTGTATCATATTAAAACAAAAATAAAAGTTGTTTTTCAGCTATCTCAAATATGTTTTGTTGGCAAATAGGCTTTCTTGATGCAGAGTTGTACAAGTTCACTCTTTAAGCTGATATTTTTCAGTGAGTAAAGTTCTGCTGATTTTGTGAAATGAGTTGTTATTGGTTTTGGTGTTTTTATGTAAGAGTTTGAAGGAAACAGTCATTTTTGTAATCTACTTTCTATATGATTGCTTCTAAAGCTATCAGACTAAGGAGATAAAAAAAATCTTCTATCAAAATGCAAAATATATACTTATTCCAACAGTCAAATCATTTCTACATCATCAAACATCCTGAGATATTTAAGAAGGAAATGACTAAAATTTAAATATTGTCACCATATCACACCTATCCACAATGGGAAATAAATCAAATATCATATGGTCTATGTTATGAGGTGAACTGTGACCCCTAAACAGATATGGAGAAGTCTTAACCACTAGTAACCATGAAAGTGACCTCATTTTGAAATAAAGTTTTTGCAGATGTAATCGAGTTAAGAAGTCATTAGGTGAGCCATAACACAATAGGACTGGTGTTCTTATAAGAAGAAAAGAGACACAAATGCATTAGGAGAGACTACCATGTGAAATAGGGGCAGAGATTGAAGTGCTAAGACTGCCAAGGGATGCTGAGGATTGTTGGCAAACCACCAGAAAGTAGGAGAGAGGCCAGGAAAAATTTTCCCCTACAGGTTTCAGAAACAGCATGGTCCTGCCATTTCCTTGATTTCAGGTTTCTAAGCCTTCAGAACTGTGAGACAATACATTTCTGTTGTTTTAAGTTACATAATCTATTAGTTTGGTAGGGCAACCTTAGGAAACTGATATATGCCACTGGGTCTATATTAAAAATAAATTTCATTTTAATTATGGTTTAAATTAGGTTTGGTTCAAAAGAGTACATAATTATGTCCAACACTTAAGTAAATGTAATTAAAGAAATGCTGTTATGCTTTATTTGTCTTCATAGGAATAAAGGCTGTATTATTTTTAATAAGATTCTAGAGTATTCTACATAGTGATTTCAAATTAAATACCTCTTAAAAATAACATGTACTTACTTTTGTATAAGATTGTTTGCTTTCAGTCTTTGTGCATCATTTTTTTTTTTTTACCTTTTTTTCCCTCCAACTTTATTGAGGTATACTTGACAAATGAAAATTATACCTATTTAGAGTGTACAACAAGATAATTTGATATACATATGCATTGTGAAATATTTACCACAATCAAGTTAATTAACACATCCATCACCTCATACAGTTACCTTTTTTTGGTAGTGAGAATGCTTAAGTTAAGATCTACTCTTTTAGCAAATTTGAAGTATACAATATAATAGTATATTAATTATAGTCACCATGCTATACACGAAATCTGCATAATATAGTCATCTTATAACTGAAAGTTTGTACCCTTCAACCAACATCTTCCCATTTCCCTTACCCCCAGCCCATGGCAACCACCATTCTACTGTTTCTATGAAGTTGACTTTTTTGTTTTGATTACTCCCATGTCAAACCTGTCTTCCCCATCTCACCAAGTAAATGATGCCCACTGTTCAAACTGTGAAAGCCAAAATCTCAGGCATCATCAGTGGAGGTATATTTCTTAATGTTTTAGCTAGCTTTTTTTTTTTTAACATCTTTATTGGAGTATAATTGCTTTACAATGTTGTATTAGTTTCTGCTGTGTAACAAAGTGAATCAGCTATATGTATACATATATCCCCATAACCCCTCCCTCTTGGCTTAAAAGGACCGGCTTTACTACCAGAGTCATCCTGCTGTGTAATGCCTTTTTTTACTGTGGACCTCTCCTTTACCAGGGAATGAGTAGGAAAATTTAATTTCTAAATTAGAACTTAACAAGAAAATAAAACTAGAAGTTAAAATCATTTTGAGAAAAGGATCTGGCAGGGTCTTATAAACCTAAGGATACCTCTGTCATATGACCCCACAATTGCAATCCTAGGTATTTACCCAAGAGCAGTAAAAACATATGTATGCACCAACTGTCAAGAAAGCTAATAGCAGATTTAAGCAAAATTGATAAAAACTGAAAACTTCCCAAGTTGCCATCAATAGAATGGATTAAAAAAATAAGGCATATTCATATGATGGAAAATTGTTCAGCAATAAAAATGAAGATATTATCAATAAACACAATAGCATGTAAAAATCTCAAGAAACCATGCTAAATGAAAGAAATTTACACAAAAGAGTACCTGTAGTCTGGTTTCATTTATATGGAGTTCTAAAAGAGGTGAAATTAATCAGGATTGTGGTAGCATCTGAGGTTTGGTGGAGGAGGAGACTGACTCTAAAAAAGTATGAGGGAACAGAAGCTTCAAGATGGCGAAAGAGTAAGACACAGAGATCACCTTCCTCCCCACAAATACATCAGAAATACATCTACATGTGGAACAACTCCTACAGAACACCTACAGAATGCTGGCAGAAGACCTCAGACCTCCCAAAAGGCAAGAAACTCCCCATGTACATGGGTAGAGCAAAAGAGAAAGGAAAAACAGAGACAAAAGAATAGGGACGGGACCTGCACCAGTGGGAGGGAGCTGTGAAGGAGGAAAGGTTTCCACACACTAGGAAGCCTCTTCGCGGGCGCAGACTGTGGGTGGTGGAGGGGGGAAGCTTCGGAGCCATGAAGGAGAGCGCAGACACAGGGATGAGAAGGGCAAAGCGGGGAGATTCCCGCATAGAGGATTGGTGCCGACCAGCACTCACCAGCCCGAGAGGCTTGTCTGCTCACCCGCCGGGGCGGGCGGGGCTGCAAGCTGAGGCTTGGGCTTCAGAGGTCGGCTCTCAGGGAGAGGACTGGGGTTGGCAGTGTGAACACAGCCTTAAGGGGGCTAGTGCGCCACAGCTGGCCGGGAGGGAGTCCGGGAAAAAGTCTGGAGCTGCTGAAGAGGCAAGAGACTTTTTCTTGCCTTTTTGTTTCCTGGTGCGCAAGGAGAGGGGATTAAGAGCACCACTTAAAGGAGCACCGCAGATGGGCGCGAGCCACGGCTAATAGCACGGACCCGAGAGACAGGCATGAGACGCTAAGGCTGCTGCAGCCACCAAGAAACCTGTGTGCAAGCACGGGTCACTATCCACACTGTCCCTCCTGGGAGCCTGTGCAGCCCGCCACTGCCGTGGAACCGTGATACAGGGACACCTTCCCTGGGAGAATGCATGGCCCGCCTCAGGCTGGTGCAACGTCATGCTGGGCTCTGCTGCTGCAGGCTCACCCCGTATCCGTACACCTCCCTCCCCCCCAGCTTGAGTGAGCCAGAGCCCCTGAATCAGTTGCTCCTTTAACCCCGTCCTGTCTGAGTGAAGAACAGGTGCCCTCAGGCGACCTACACGCATAGGCGGGTCTAAATCCAAAGCTGAACCCTGGGAGCTGAGCGAACAAAGAAGAGAAAGGGAAATCCCTCCCAGCAGCCTCAGGAGCATCAGATTAAATCTCCACAATCAACTTGATGTACCCTGCATCTATAGAATACCTGAATAGACAACGAATCATCCCAAATTGAGGAGGTGGACTTTGGGAGCAACGATATATATATATACTTTTTCCCTTTTTCTCTTTTTGTGAGTGTGTATGTGTGTATGCTTCTGTGTTTGATTTTGTCTGTATAGCTTTGCTTTTACCATTTGTCCTAGAGTTCTGTCTATCCATCTTTTTTACATTAATTACTTAAAAAATTTTTTTTTCTTAATAATTATTTTATTTTATTTTACATTTATTTTATTTTATTCTTTCTTTCTTTCTTTCCTTCTTTTCTCCCTTTTATTCTGAGCTGTGTGGAGGACAGGCTCTTGGTGCTCCAGCCAGGAGTCAGGCAGGGCTGTGTCACTGAGGTGGGAGAGCCAAGTTCAGGACACTTGTCCACAAGAGACCTCCCAGCTCCACATAATATCAAATGGCGAAAATCTCACAGAGATCTCCATCTCAATGCCAAGGTCCACTTCCACTCTATGACCAGCAAGCTACAGTGCTGGACACTCTATGCCAAACAACTAGCAAGACAGGAACACAACCCCATCCATTAGCACAGAGGCTGCCTAAAATCATAATAAGGCCACAGAGACTACAAAACACACCACCAGATGTGGACCTGCCCAACATAAACACAAGATCCAGCCTCATCCACCAGAACACAGGCACTAGTCCCCTCCACCAGGAGCCTAAACAACACAATGAACCACCTTAGCCACTGGCGACAGACACCAAAAACAACAGAAACTGCGAACTTGCAGCTACGAAAAGGAGACCCCAAACACAGTAGGTTAAGCAAAATGAGAAGACAGAGAAACACACAGCAGATGAAGGAGCAAGGCAAAAACCCACCAGACCTAACAAATGAAGAGTAAATAGGCAGTCTACCTGAAAAAGAATTCAGGATAATGATAGTAAAGATGATCCGAAATCTTGGAAATAGAATGGAGAAAGTACAAGAAACATTTAACAAGAACCTAGAAGAACTAAAGAGCAAATAAACAGTGATGAACAACACAAAAAATGAAATTAAAAATACTCTAGAAGGGATCGATAGCAGAATAACTGAGGCAGAAGAACGGATAAGTGACCTGGAAGGTAAAATAGTGGAAATAACTACCACAGAGCAGAATAAAGAAAAAAGAATGAAAAGAATGGAGGACTGTCTCAGAGACCTCTGGGACAACATTAAACACAACAACATTTGAATTATAGGGATCCCAGAAGAAGAAGAGAAAAGGAAAGGGACTGAAAAAAATATTTGAAGAGATTATAGTTGAAAATGTCCCTAATACTGGAAAGGAAATAGGTAATCAAGTCCAGGAAGCACAGAGAGTCCCATACAGGATAAATCCAAGGAGAAACATGCCAAGACACATATTAATCAAACTATCAAAAATTAAATACAAAGAACAAATATTAAAAGCAGCAATGGAAAAATAACAAATAACACATAAGGGAATCCCAATAAGGTTAACAGCTGATCTTTCAGCAGAAACTCTGCAAGCCAGAAGGGAGTGGCAGGACATATTTAAAGTGATGAAGGATAATAACCTACAACCAAGATTACTCTACCCAGCAAGGATCTCATTCAGATTTGACAGGGAAATGAAAACCTTTACAGACAAGCAAAAGCTAAGAGAATTCAGAACCAACAAACCAGCTTTACAACAAATGCGAAAGGAACTTCTCTAGGCAGGAAACAGAAGAGAAGGAAAAGACCTACAATAACAAACCCAAAACAATTAAGAAAATGGGAATAGGAACATACATATTGATAAGTACCTTAAATGTAAATGGATTAAATGCTCCAAACAAAAGACATAGATTGGCTGAGTGGATACAAAAACAAGACCCGAACAGATGCTGTCTACAAGAGACCCACTTCAGACCTAGGGACACACATAGACTGAAAGTGAGGGGATGGAAAAAGATATTCCATGCAAATGGAAATCAAAAGAAAGCTGGAGTAGCAATTCTCATATCAGACAAAATAGACTTTAAAACAAAGACTATTACAAGAGACAAAGAAGGACACTACATAATGATCAAGGGATCAATCCAAGAAGAAGATATAACAATTGTAAATATTTATGCACCCAACATAGGAGCACCTCAATACATAAGGCAAATACGAACAGCCATAAAGGGGGAAATCAACAGTAACACAATCATAGTAGGGGACTTTGACACCCCACTTTCACCAATGGACAGATCATCCAAAAGGAAAATAAGTAAGGAAACACAAGCTTTAAATGATACATTAAACAAGATGGACTTAATTGGTACTTATAGGACATTCCATCCAAAAACAACAGAATACACATTCTTCTCAAGTGATCATGGAACATCCTCCAGGACAGATCATATCCTGGGTCACAAATAAAGCCTTGGTAAATTTATGCAAATTGAAATCATATCAAGTATCTTTTCAGACCACAATGCTGAAACTAGATATCAATTACAGGAAAAAATCTGTAGGAAATACAACCACATGGAGGCTAAACAACACACTACTTAATAACAAAGAGATCACTGGAGAAATCAAAAAATACCCAGAAAAAAATGACAATGAAAACACGACGACCCAAAACCTATGGATGCAGTAAAAGCAGTTCTAAGAGGGAAGTTTATAGTAATACAATCTTACCTTAAGAAACAAGAAACATCTCCAATAAACAAGCTAACCTTACACCTAAAGCAACTAAAGAAAGAAGCACAAAAAAGCGCCAAAGTTAGCAGAAGGAAAGAAATCATAAAGATCAGATCAGAAATAAATGAAAAAGAAATGAAAAAACGATAGCAAAGATCAATAAAACTAAAAGCTGGTTCTTTGAGAAGATAAACAAAATTGATAAATCATCAGCCAGACTTATCAAGAAAAAAAGGGAGAGGACTCAAATCAACAGAATTAGAAATGAAAAAGAAGTAACAACTGACAACCTCAGAAATACAAAGGATCATGAGAGATTACTACAAGCAAATATATGCCAATAAAATGGACAACCTGGAGGAAATGGACAAATTCTTAGAAATGCAAAATCTTCTGAGACTGAACCAGGAAGAAATAGAAAATATGAAGAGACCAATCAGAAGCACTGAAGTTGAAACTGTGATTAAAAATCTTCCAACAAGGGGCTTCCCTGGTGGTGCAGTGGTTGAGGGTCCACCTGCCAAGGTAGGGGATGCGGGTTTGTGGCCCGGTCTGGGAGGATGCCGCGTGCTGCGGAGTGGCTGGGCCTGTGAGCCGTGGCCATAGAGCCTGCGCATTTGGGGCCTGTGCTCCACAGCAGGAGAGGCCACAACAGTGAGAGGCCCACATACTGCAAAAAAAAAAAAAAAAAATCTTCCAACAAACAAAAGCCCAGGACCAGATGGCTTCACAGGTGAATTCTATCAAAAATTCAGAGAAGAGCTAACCCTATCCTTCTCAAACTCTTCCAAAATATAGCAGAAGGAGGAACACTCCCAAACTCATTCTACGAGGCCACCATCACTCTGATACTAAAACCAGACAAAGATGTCACAAAGAAAGAAAACTACAGGCCAATATCACTGATGAACATAGATGCAAAAATCCTCAACAAAATACTAGCAAACAGAATCCAACAGCACATTAAAAGGATCATACACTATGATCAAGTGGGGTTTATCCCAGGAATGCAAGGATTCTTCAATATACGCAAATCAATCAACGTGATACACCATATTAACAAATTGAAGGAGAAAAACCATATGATCATCTGAATAGATGCAGAGAAAGCTTTTGACAAAAATCAGCACTCATTTATGATAAAAACCCACCAGAAAGTAGGTGTAGAGGGAACTTTCCTCAACATATTAAAGGTCATATATGACACACCCACAGCCAGCATCTTCCACAGTGGTGAAAAATTGAAACCATTTGCCGTAAGATCAGGAACAAGACAAGGTTGCCCACTCTCACCACTCTTATTCAACATAGTTTTGGAAGTTTTAGTCACAGCAATCAGAGAAGAAAAAAAAATAAAAGGAATCCAAATCAGAAAAGAAGAAGTAAAGCTGTCACTGCTTGCAGATGACATGATACTATACGTAGAGAATCCTAAAGACGCTACAAGAAAACTACTAGAGCTAATCAATGAATTTGGTAAAGTAGCAGGATACAAAATTAATGCACAGAAATCTCTTGCATTCCTGTATAATAATGATGAAAAATGTGAAAGTGAAATTAAGAAAACGGTCCCATTTACCATTGCAACAAAAAGAATAAAATATCTAGGAATAAACCTACCTAAGGAGACAAAATACCTGTATGCAGAAAATTATAAGATACTGATGAAAGAGATTAAAGATGATATAAATAGATGGAGAGATATACCATGTTCTTGGATTGGAAGAATCAACATTGTGAAAATGACTGTACTACCCAAAGCAATCGACAGATTCAATGTAATCCCTATCAAACTACCACTGGCATTTTTCACAGAACTAGAACAAAAAATTTCACAATTTTTATGGAAACACAAAAGACGCCGAATAGGCAAAGCAATCTTGAGAAAGAAAATGGAGCTGGAGTAATCAAGCTCCCTGTCTTCAGACTATACTACAAAGCTACAGTAATCAAGACAGTATGGTACTGGCACAGAAACAGAAATATAGATCAATGGAACAGGCTAGAAAGCCCAGAGATGAACCCAGGCACATATGGTCACCTTATATTTGATAAAGGAGGCAAGAATATACAATGGAGAAAAGACAGCCTCTTCAATAAGTGGTGCTGGGAAAACTGGACAGCTACAGGTAAAAGAATGAAATTAGAACACTCCCTAACACCATACACAAAAGTAAACTCAAAGTGGATTAAAGACCTAAATGTAAGGTCAGACACCATCAAACTCCTAGAGAAAAACACAGGCAGAACACTCTATGACATAAATCATAGCAAGATCCTTTTTGACCCACCTCCTAGAGAAATGGAAATTAAAACAAAAATAAGCAAATGGGACCTAATGAAACTTAAAAGCTTTTGCACAGCAAAGGAAACCATAAACAAGATCAAAAGACAACCCCCAGAATGGGAGAAAATATTTGCAAATGAAGCAACTGACAAAGGATTAATCTCCAAAATTTACAAGCAGCTCATGCAGCTCAATATCAAAAAAGCAAACAACCCAGTCCAAAAATGGGCAGAAGACCTAAATAGACATTTCTCCAAAGAAGATATACAGATCACCAACAAACACATGAAAAAATGCTCAACATCATTAATCATTACAGAAATGCAAATGAAAACTACAATGAGGTATCATCTCACACCATTCAGAATGGCCATCATCAAAAATCTACAAAAAATAAATGCTGGAGAGGGTGTGGGGAAAAGGGAACCCTCTCGCACTGTTGGTGGGAATGTAAATTGATACAGTCACTATGGAGAACAGTATGGAGGCTCTTTAGAAAACTAAAAATAGAACTATCATATGACCCAGCAATCCCACTACTGGGCATATATCCTGAAAAAACCTTAATTCTAAAAGAGTCATGTACCACAATGTTCAGTGCAGCTCTATTTACAATAGCCAGGACATGGAAGCAACCTAAGTGTCCATCAACAGATAAATGGATAAAGAAGATGTGGCACATATATACAATGGAATATTACTCATCCATAAAAAGGAACAAAACTGAGTTATTTGTAGTGAGGTGGCTGGACCTAGAGAATGTCATTCAGAGTGAAGTAAGTCAGAAAGAGAAAAAAAAATACCATATGCTCACACATATGTATGGAATCTAAAAAAAAAAAAAAGGTCATGAAGAACCTAGGGGCACGACGGGAATAAAGACGCAGACATAGTGGAGAATGTACTTGAGGATACGGGGAGGGGGAAGGGTAAGCTGGGACAAAGTGAGAGAGTGGTATGGACACATATACACTATGAAATGTAAAACAGATAGCTAGTGGGAAGCAGCCACATAGCACAGGGAGATCAGCTCGGTGCTTTGTGAGCACCTAGAGGGGTGGGATAGGGATTGCACAGGTGTAAAATTCATGAAGTAGTACACTTAAGATTTGTGTTATTTATTTATTTACTTACTTACTTATTTAAATTTGTGGTACGCGGGCCTCTCACTGTTGTGGCCTCTCCCGTCGCAGAGCACAGGCTCTGGACGCGCAAGCTCAGCGGCCATGGCTCACGGGCCAAGCCACTCCGCAGCATGTGGGATATTCCTGGACCGGGGCACGAACCCGTGTCCCCTGCATCGGCAGGCGGACTCTCAACCACTGCGCCACCAGGGAAGCCCTGTGTAGTTTATTATATGGACATTGTATTTTAAAATAAGTTGTTCATAAATATTGACCTTTAAGTGATTATATACATGTTAAAGCTTTTACGAGGAAGTGTACTCGATGTCTACAAATATTTTTGAAATATACTGATATAAAAGGAAGGATTGAACTATACGTAGATGGAAGGATAAATAATAAAGCAAGTACAGTAAAATATTAATAGTGGGTATATGTAAATATGGGTATAGGTGTACTATAAAATTCATTCCTTTTTTCAGCATGTTTGAAAATTTTCATAATGAAATTTTAGAAAATTTTGATGAGAAAAACTCATACACATACATGCATAATCTCCACAGTGTTTTCTTAATAG
Source organism: Delphinapterus leucas (assembly GCF_059928025.1). NCBI lineage: Eukaryota > Metazoa > Chordata > Mammalia > Artiodactyla > Monodontidae > Delphinapterus > Delphinapterus leucas. Next base: position 69,418,355 of record NC_143139.1, read on the forward strand.
CTGTAATGAAAAAGTGTTACTTTTATTTCAGAGTCTTTCAGTCATATTAGTTTCTGAGCCACTTATCATGATTGTTTAACATATAAGGTATCCATTGAATTCAAACCAGAAAACCATCACCTGAGATAAAATATTGTCACTAACAGATTCTACTAGGATGTCTGTATTTATCACAAGAACTGTATATTGTATACTATTGAATGCAATGCTTTACATTTACAGTTTTCTCATATGATCATAAGAAATTGATACAATATTGTAGTACATTTGCAGTTATTAATTGGAGGCACTGGGGTATATTTCATAAGACAAATTATATATTTCTATATTGCTTATAATCTTATTGTAATCTTATTTAATATACTAGGTATCATATAGTGGATTTTAAAGAAATGTTTGTGGAAGGAAAGAATGGATAAATGCATTCCATTCAAAATGATAATAAGAACCGTTGACATTTAGGCATCAGCTAGAACTAGTGAAAAATTTCCACCTAGATCAGATGGGGCTGGGGAATGATGCTAGACAGCTGCTTTTCAGCAATAATTTTACATTAAGTAAAGGGAGAACTCAGGTTTTTGGGGTTTTTTTCCCCTTTAGGGAAATTTTTTCCACACTTATTTTGTTTTGAGATATTTTAAAGGCAATATTTTCAGCTACTTGTTTGGGTATTATTTTTTTTTTTAAATGAGTAATACCTAAAAAGGCATTTGAAAAATAAATTATGTGTATGTAGACACACACACAGATAATGCATACACAGGGCCTTTGAACACTTTTTATACTTGGACAACTTACTTTTCAATACCTTACTTTTTTAAAAGTGTGATACCTTTTATTAATTGTTAATTTTATTGATTCAAAAAATGTCTAAATTCCTATTTTGTGCCAGACACATATTAGAGCGAAAAATATAAATAAAATAGCAAATTTACCCTTAGTGTGTTCAGAGTTTTCATATCTAATTTTTCTCCAAACATAATTGCTGAATCTATATAAATCTTTGAATCTATATGAATCTCTAAAAGCTACGAAACAAATAGCAACTTCACTTTCACTTAGAGATCTGGGGAAGAGGGATAAAAGTGATTTTGTGTGTGGGTGTGTGTGCAAGAAGAAAAACCACATAAGGACTTATGCAAGTATTTGTTTGTTGTTTTAAGAAAAGCTTGATTGTTTGCTTGGTCAGCAGCTTAACGATGATGGTAGTGATTTCAATAAATAAACCATCTAAAAATAAGAAGGATGGCAAAATACAAAAAAACTGAGAAGTAAATACAGAGGCATTTTTTTCCTGCCTCAATCAAATACAGATGTCTTCAGGGGATAATGACATTTTATTTTCTTCTGTACTAATGTTTAGTATGAACTTATTACTGTTGATGCACTGTGCTAAGTATTTTTATAGTCATTATCTTATTTGATATTCAAAATAACTTTGTGATATTGGATTTTTATCCTCATTATATATATATATATATATTTTAAAGAGGACTTCAAGGAGGAAGGACTTATCTAAACTCAGAGTGGAGTTTTGAACTAATTCCGTAAGTAGAATGCTATATGCTTTTGAAGACACTGTTTAGTGTGAGTATTTGACTTAATAATAAAAAGATAAAATCTATTATTTATTAATACAATACCCATTGTGCTTCCATAATACTATTAGATCTAGTTCTATCAAAAAGTTTTCATTTAGTCAGCTGCTAACATAGTATTCAGGCAACTACCACATTATCCCAATCCTCTAATCTTTAAATTGCCTGCTAATCCAAAATAGAATCAAGTAAGTATTTTGACCTTTATTTATGGTGTGGATCTGCTAATGTGTACACGATTGAACAACAACCAGGATCAGTGAAGCATACCCAGCTAGCTCACTGATACTTAGCAACTCAATCTCTAGATACAAGTCAGTAAATGAAAAAAGAGAGTTTTCTAAATCAGTGGCTACAGTGTTTGAAACTTTCTTAGAAACAATAAAACCTAGTGACAAAATATTAAGAAATGACTGTGTCATTTATCTTTTTTCTTGATGATTTTATTGTTCTTCAGTAAACTGCCCAGATTCCAATAGACTCCGGAAGATGCCAAAATATTAAGAATAGTTTTACCTTTCTCACTCTTTCTCTTACACAGCTACACAGCTTGTATTAATATATATATACATAAATATACATACATATATAAATAATATCTATACCTATACCTATCTATCTATATATAAATGAGGTAGCATAAGATCCTCGAGGAAGAGGAATGGATGAGAAAATGGGAAGAAAAAGAAAAGGAAGAAAGGGTATAGGAACAGAGAGACAAAGGAGAAGCCTCAGTTAGAAGAATAAATATAATAGGAAAAGAGCAGAAAAAGGAAAAAGGATAGTATGAAGTAGAGAACCTATGAGCAAAGGGTAAAATGAGGTGAGTGAAGTGCAAAGCCAAGGTCTCAAAATCAATTTTCTGTTCTGAGGCCAGAGGGGTAATGCAAATAAGCAAATTGGAGGGGCCGTAAGAAAATCATGTTCCTCTCTTTATGACTTTCTTCTCCCCACATTTGATAGAGAAATAAAAATTAATATTTCTCTTTTTAAAAAAGCAGCGGAATGCAGTGATTAAGAGCAACATCATCCTTAGCACTGAGAAAAGGGAATGGTGTGGCAAACCAGTGTTCACACTGGCTCCAGAAGAGGATGAGAAGTAGGTACTCTGACTGTGGCCAATATTGACAAAACTCCTGATTTTTTATGGATAAGCTGAAATCCAAATTTTATAAGGAATCTGAAATTTCGAAAACTCATTCAAAAAATGTTTAAACCTATGTGAACACTCTCATCACCCCTTACTGACTCCACCTCTACCAGTTGGGAGGTTGGCCCAGGAGTACCTGATTGTATGCTTACTAGTAAAAAGATAAGGGGCAGGGGAGGATTTACCTCCAGCTATTCTCAAAGCCTGATGGACCCTGCTGTTTACTGTGCTCTTCTCTAGAACACTGTCCTATTTGTGAGATGAATGCATAGTTCTCTATGCAGTTTATAAGGGGTAGCCTCATGGTATCACCCATTTTCTGCTTTCATCAATTATTTGGTTTCCAAAAGAGGTTTAGCCTTTTGCTTTGGTTTAAATTCATTTTTTAACTAGAGCCTCACAGTGTCCAATTCTGGCGTATTTGTTGTCATCTATTATCTGAGACCAAGCAAGTGAACTGAAGGAACGAGGGCAGCTATAGCCTAGTTCAAGGAATATGACCCAGAAGCAGGGCTACCTTCATGGCTCTGCAATCACAAGAGTTACAGAGCGTTCTCCAATCAGAAGGTGACAGAGAGTTTAATGAATGTTCTGTGGCTGCAGTCTTGAAATTATTAATAATTTTATGTTTGGATATGTGCTTTGTAAGTGAAGTTTAATGGGACAATGGATCATGAGTCAGGGGCTTCGAGTCTTTGCTTACATGTCACCCTGTTTTTCTTGGCCTCCCCCCATCTCCCTCCCTTCCAGAACTGGGCTCTTCTCTGCTCCTGTCCAGTTACCACTGCCACCCTGCACTCCAGCAGGGGCCTGGACACAGGCAATGTGAGAGTTAGGGTTAGTCACATGAATCCTAGGACTGCATCAGGAGGCTGACTACAAGTACCTATGAGGCACTATGCTCACGTGGAAAGTATCCTCATGCTTGAGAGACATGGCATTAAGTAGAAAGTAAAAAGCTCTATGACAATTCAAGAGAAACCACAGAAGAAAAGACTTTTTTCTGCCTTTTGAACGAGTCCCACATTTTCATTTTATACTAGGTCCTGAAAATTATGTAGCCAGTTCCGTATATTTTATTACCAAGATATTTTATTCCTGCTTACCTACTCTTTCCCTTGCACCTTACAAACCTCTTCTCCTCTTCCTAAAACATGCAATATCAAACAAAAAGTCCAGCAAAACCGGAGCATTTAAAAAAGTTGCATTAAGAGAAATGTAAGGCAACTCCTTTTAGAATCAGGAATGACTCTACACCCCAAATCTGGAGAGTGTGAAAAGCAAGTGCCTGTGTAATGCTATCACTTTTTCTTTTTTTGGTAACATACTTGCTGTTCATTTTAGTTTTTTCAGGCAAATAGTGTGTATAAAGCAGAGCTGTGATGTACTCAGACAAATCTCATTCAAATTCCAATTCTGCCACTTGGGCAAGTTACTTAACCTTTCCTAGCCCGTTTCACTCTTCTATAAAATGATTATAATAATGGCCTTGCAGTGCTGTTCTGGTTGAACGGTATAACATGTAACAAATAAATTGTGTAATGCCTAGCATATGGTACAGGAACATTCTTCTAGAAAATATACATATACAACTTAAAGAATATTTTATATTTTAATATTTCAATTCATACATGGTAAACTCATTTTGTGTGAAATAAAAAGAATCTGTAATTTTAGTTGGAATGATCATAGTCATTATATAGTGTTTCTAAGGCTGTGTCCACTGAACCTGGATATGACCATCAACTGTCATTATGTGGAAGAGTTGAGATGGCAAAGAGTGTCCTTCAGCAGCAAGCCTAAATTTAATTCAAGGGCTTTGGAACCCCTGAGCCCCAAGCAAAGTGTTCAGAATCTTTCACATGCCAAAAAATTTTTTTCTTAGATATTGAGAATTTCCTTGATTGTTTTTGATATGTGAGAGTGTGGTTCTATATTAAGTCAATCAGCATGATTTAATAGAGTTAATGTAATGGCTAATGTTTATGATAATCAGCAATTACTAAAAACATAGTGCTGGATACCTTCTTCACATTTAATATGGAGCAAAAAATACTTGTGAAATTACAGCAGTTTGAAATATAATAAAATTAAGTTCCAAATAAGCTATAATTTCTTACTGGGTTGCTTTAAATAGTCTCTGAGAAATTATGGAGGGTACTGACAGATGCAGCATCTAATTCGTTCAGTCTTACAATGGAATCTCACAACTTAGGTCACAGCTGTGGAAAAACAAGTTGTGCAGAGACAAAATTTACTGCTATTAAAATTTCATGGCCATTCTCAATGGTGAATAACTGAAACCATTTCCACTAAGATCAGGAACAAGACAAGGTTGCCAATTCTTGCCATTATTATTCAACATAGTTTTGGAAGTTTTAGCTACAGCAATCAGAGAAGAAAAAGAAATAAAAGGAATCCAAATCGGAAAAGAAGGAGTAAAATTGTCACTATTTGCAGATGACATGATACTATACATAGAGAATCCTAAAGACGCTACCAGAAAACTACTAGAGCTAATCAATAAATTTGGTAAAGTAGCAGGATACAAAATTAATGCACAGAAATCTCTGGCATTCCTATACACTAATGATGAAAATTCTGAAAGTGAAATAAAGGAAACACTCCCATTTACCATTGTAACAAAAGAAATAAAACACCTAGGAATAAACCTACCTAAGGAGACAAAAGACCTGTATGAAGAAAACTATAAGACACTGAAGAAAGAAATTAAAGATGATACAACAGATGGAGAGATATACCATGTCCTTGGATTGGAAGAATCAACATTGTTAAAATGACTGTACTACCCAAAGCAATCTACAGATTCAATGCAATCCCTATCAAACTACTACTGGCATTTTTCACAGAACTAGAACAATAAATTTCACAATTAGTATGGAAACACAAAAGACGCAGAATAGGCAAAGCAATCTTGAGAAAGAAAAACAGAGCTGGAGGAATCAGGCTCCCTGACTTCAGCCTATGCTACAAAGCTACAGTAATCAAGACAGTATGGTACTGGCACAAAAACAGAAATAAAGATCAATGGAACAGGATAGAAAGCCCAGAGATAAACCCACACACATATGGTCACCTTATTTTTCATAAAGGAGGCTAGAATATACAGTGGAGAGAAGACAACCTCTTCAATAAGTGGTGCTGGGAAAAGTGGACAGTTACATGTAAAAGAATGAAATTAGAACACTCCTAACACCATACACAAAAATAAACTCGAAATGGATTAAAGACCTAAATGTAAGGCCAGACACCATCAAACTCCTAGAGGAAAATATAGGCAGAACACACTATGACATAAATCACAGCAAGATCCTTTTTGACCCACCTCCTAGAGAAATGGAAATAAAAACAAAAATAAACAAAGGGGACCTAATGAAACATAAAAGCTTTTGCACAGCAAAGTAAACCATAAACAAGACCAAAAAACAACCCTCAGAATGGGAGAAAATATTTGCAAATGAAGCAACTGACAAAGGATTAATCTCCAAAATTTACAAGCAGCTCATGCAGCAGCTCAATACCAAAAAAACAAACAACCCAATCCAAAAATGGGCAGAAAAGCTAAATAGACATTTCTCCAAAGATATACAGATTGCCAACAAACACATGAAAGGATGCTCAACATCACTAATCATTAGAGAAATGCAAATCAAAACTACAATGAGGTATCACCTCACACTGGTCAGAATGGCCATCATCAAAAAATCTAAAAACAATAAATGCTGGAGAGGGTATGCAGAAAAGGGAACCCTCTTGCACTATCAATGTAAACTGATACAGCCACTATGGAGAGCAGTATGGAGGTTCCTTAGAAAACTAAGAATAAAACTACCATATGATCCAGCAATCCCATACTGGGCATATACTCTGAGAAAACCATAATTCAAAAAGAGTCATGTACCCCAATGTTCATTGCAGCTCTATTTACAATAGCCAGGACATGGAAGCAACCTAAGTGTATGTCGACAGATGAATAGATAAAGAAGATGTGGCACATATATACAATGGAATATTACTTAGCCTTAAAAAGAAATGAAATTTAGTTATCTGTAATGAGGTCAATGGACCTAGAGACTGTCATACAGAGGGAAGTAAGTCAGAAGGAGAAAAACAAGTACCATATGCTAACACATATATATGGAATCTTAAAAAACAAATGGTTTTGAAGAACATAGTTGCAGGACGGGAATAAAGACACAGACATCGATAATGGACTTGAGGACATGGGGAGGGGTAAGGGTAAGCTGGGACAAAGTGAGAGAGTGGCATGGACATATATACACTACTAAATGTAAAATAGATTGCTAGTGGGAAGCAGCCACATAGCACAGGGAGATCAGCTCTGTGCTTTGTGTCCACATAGAAGGGTAGGATAGGGAGGGTGGGAGGGAGACTCAAGAGGGAGGAGTTATGGGGATATATGTATATATATAGCTGATTCACTTTGTTATAAAGCAGAAACTAACACGCAATTGTAAAGCTATTATACTCCAATAAAGATGTTAAAAAAAATTAATGTCCTCTTTTCAAGATCATGAAATTTGTGCCTTTAGCCTTAAGTAATACAAACTGCTTACTAAAGGATATTGTGTAAATCGGTTTATAACAGGTGCAGTATATACTATCACTCAAGTATAGACAAGTAATGATTAATAGAAGTCAGCAAAAGACCTCTAATGCAGTTAACTAAAAGCAGAACAAATCACAGTCTTACGAATGAGAAAAGCTAGGAGAAAAAATTTTAATTACTCTCTCATGAGCTTATGAAAAACTTTGCAGTCGATAACAAACAGAGCTTATTTGGAAAGATGGGGCAAAATGGTTTTGTTAATATAATTTGCTCAATATTTGCATGTGACTAGGTTAACTAAATTACATCTTAGTAAGGAAACTAATATGATAAAGATAACCAGGTCCTAATTACCAGGATTATTAGAAATAATAATTTGGTTGGTGATAAATACTAGAAAGAAATAGTGAAAGCTTATATATTTCTAAAAACATTTTCCAAATGATCTACAATATCTATGGAAGGAGAGCTAGCACCATGAAATAAGATGCACAAATGTGAATCAAGTTTAAGTCATTGTTGAAATTGTAGGGACCAAAGTAGTAGCTGAAATTAATTTCAGTTGAAATAACTAAATAAATCACTTCTGCTTCAATGAATTAAACCAAACCATATTTGTTCTAATTTAGGTCTATGTTTTCTTGTTCTATATTCAATGGAAATGGACAAATATTTCCTATATTTATTTCAGGAAGGAATACACTACCACCCCCCTCAGCTTTCTCACATATCTTTTTTAATCTTTTGACCCTATTCACTCTCCACTTTCTTGTAGAGATCATTAAAAGCTTAGCACAATAGAATGAAGTTTGTAGGATGCCTTTAACAGCACGGAGTAGAGGTGATAAAAATAGAGAATAGAGAAGAGAGACAGATAAGAAATAGAGTAAGAGATACCACTGAAAACTACAGGTGAAATCAATGAAAAATATTGAATCTAAAGTCATTTGATCTCTATTATGTGAAAACCATTGTGTTTGAATTCAAAAAATCTTCTAAAATCTGCCTGGTTTAAAAAATAAGAAAAAGTATAGTTAGTTTACTTTGTTTTCAGGGCTTTGGTTTATAAAGAATTTTAATGAATACCTTAAATTTTTTTCTCTCTCTTCTCCCACCAGCAACATGTGCTATCCAATAATGGTGTGATATGTTGGGAATTATAAGGTAAACATTCAACAGAGAGACGGTAAGATTTAAAACTCTGAAAAAGTTTGGGAAAGATAAGCCTTGTCTTCTAGAATCCATGATAGTCAACAAGGCAGCTTAAACAGCATCAGACTTCAATATTTAAGGAGGCAATTTTCAAATATTCCAATAAAAATATAAGCATTTCATTGATATCACTGAATAGCACTTTAAAAGAAATGATAAGTAAAGATGACTGGAAAACTGTCAAGAAAAAATTTCTGAGTTGATATCAAAAAATAAATTAAAAATATTATAAACCCATTTATCAAACTCCATTTACAATAGCAACAGAAAAACTATAAGGTAACCATACTTAATTAACAAGAGATATAAAATATTTGTCCAGATAAATACAAAATATTACTGAAACAATTTATAAAAGATCTAAATAAAATTTTTTTAAATTCCCGCTTTCATGAGATTAGGAATGCACAATATTATAAAGATGTCTAGTCATCTGAAGTAGATCTATAGATTCAACGCAATTCCGATCAAATACAAACATACTTTCATTGAACATGAAAATCTGATTTAAAAAAAAATAGAGAAATGTAAATGAAAACCACAATAAGATACCATTATTGCATTAGCTCAGACTGCCATAACAATATCCCATAGAGTAAGTGGCTTAAAGAATGGAAATTCATTTTCTCTCATTTCTGGAGGGTAGAGGTTCAAGATCAAGATGTCAACATGGTTGGCTTCTGGCGAGGCTACTTTCTGGCTTGTAGAAAGCTGCCTTTTCTCTGTAACTTCACATAGCAGAGAGGGGGAGAGAGAGAGAGAGAGAGAGAGAGAGAGAGAGAGAGAGAGAAAGGGCTCTCTGATGTCTTTTTTGATAAGGATACTAATGCCATCATGAGGGCCCCACCCTCAGGACTCCAATGTAAACATAATTATTTCCCAAAGGATCCAACTTCAAAGAGCATCATGTTGGGATTAGGGTTAAAACAATGGATATTTTGAGCGAACACAATTCAGTCCATAGGAACTACACAGTTAATAAATTTCTAAATTTAAAAAGAAAGGCCATCTTGCAGGACTGAAACTTTACACCATTGTTTCAGTCATGCAAAATGAAAATGTTCAAGAGATCTGCTGTTCAATATTGCCCTTATAGTTAACAATACTGTACTGTACACTTAAAATTTTGTCAAGAGGGCAGACCTCATATTAGGTGTTTTTTACCAAGAAAGAAAGAAGGGAAGAAAGAAAGAAAGAAAGAAAAAAAGAAGCAAGGATGGAAAGAAGGGAAGAGGGAGGGAGGGAGGAAGGAAAGAAAAGAAAGAGGAAAGGAAAGGAAAGGAAAGGAAAGGGAAGGGAAGGGAAGGGAAGGGAAGGGAAGGAAAGATCATACCAGGTGCTGGTGATGATATGGAGACACTGGAACACTCTCACACAGTTTGTGCAACTATTTGGAAGTTTCTTAAAATTTTAAACATATAACTGGCTCTTAATTCAGCCATTCTATTTCTAGGAATTTACTTAAAAGAAATGAAGGTATGTGTCTGTGCAAAGACTTGTACATCAATGTTCATAACATTTTTATTTGAAATAGACAATAACTGGAAGTAAGCTAAATGTTCACTAACTCCAGCTACTGATCTAGCCCTCCTCTGTAAATAGCTATAAAACAGCACATAGCATTTAAAAGAATAGTTTTCAGACATTTGACTAATGGAGTTCAGGACTTTGATCCCTGAAAAATAAATGAGTTGACCCCTATGCATGTTGAATCTTTCTTCCTGGAAGGCCAACCAAGGCTGTAGAATAATAAAAACAAGTATGGCAGCCTTGTTAAGCTGAGAAAACTGAAATCAGAATTCAGGGAAGCTGAAGATAAATTATCATACATAAAAGATCTATGTAGTTAAAAAGCTCTAGAATTCTGCACTTGAGATGCTCAGAGGTAAAGAACAACCACTGTGAAAAGAAAAACAACGGGGGACAATAAACTGAACAGCTCTCTTAGGTGACGCAGGACGGGGAGATGTTTGGGATCCAATCAACTATAGTGAAAAGATTTCATTGACTATTAGAACATTTAGTAATGTTAAGAAAGGAGTTACATTATTCCTAAAGTAAAGACTACTGTTTAGCCACACTAGCAAGTTTTAAAAACAGGCTTTGAAAGAATCAAGCTGATTTGAAAACAAATTTACTCCCTGCCACAAAATTCAAAACCTTTAAGAAAAAATAAGAAAGAAAAATGTAGTGAGTCACAATGTGTATCATGAAAACATGAAATTACTAGAAGAATCAGGAAAATATAACTCAGAATAAAAAACTCAGTTATTAGAGACAGACTGCAAAATGACAGGAATAATCATTTAACGTTCAATACATGTTCAATACATATATAGATATAGATATAGATATAGATATAGATAGATAGATGGTAGATTTAACATCATATTAGAAACCACATAGAAGAAAATCAGTGTACATAAGACCTGGAAATGGAAACTATCCCAACTGAAAAACAGAGAGTTAAACCAATATTCAGTGACCTATGGGATAAAATCCAGCCATGTAACATTGATATAATTAGGATCCCAGAAGGGGGAGGGGGCAAAAATTAAAGAAATGTTTTCCAAAAAAAAAAATAAAATCAATCCACAGATTGAAAAGCTCAGAGCACCCCAAATTAACACACAAAAAGCACAAAAAATGCTTAAACAAATACTTAGAATAAACACAAAAAACATATTTAGATAATTCATAGTGATTAATATGTTAAGGGTTCTAGTGGAAAAAGAGAACAATGTGAATAAGTAGATGAAAAAACCCATCAGACAGTTGAAAACAACAGGAAAGAGCCAAATGGAAGTAGGGTTCAGAGGTACAAGTTCCTGAAAGATCATCCCAGCTGAAACCTTCAATAAGACTGTATCTCCACGCAACTTCTCTCCCCTGTCTCCTTCTATTTTGTAGGTGTTGAACACACTCTAAAAATCTCCTACATTTGAATCTATATCTCAGAATTTGCCTTCCGGGGGACCCAGCCTGGGTAAAGGGTACATCAAAAAAAGAATGTTAAGTAACCTGGGGGAGAGTAGCTTTAAAAATAGAAAATAAAGAAAGGGAATTTATACATTATCACTTGTGTATCAGGCATAGAAATATCTATTCTGGATTGGAACAGGAAAATGAGGGGCCCTAAAGCAAAAGCAGATGGAATTAAAAAAAAAAAAAGTTTGAGCTGAAACACTGAACAAATGTAAGACAATGTTTAAGAAAAAAAAATAGAAAAAAGAAAGAAAATTCAAAATTCAGCTGTACAGGAAGAAAAATGAAATGGTCATTGACTATAGTGAATACACTCACATAAAGCTAATTTATGTACTAATTTTCAACTGTTATAATCAATCTATTTGCAAGGAATGGTAGACAAGAATAGTGTCAGAAGAGTGTTTAAATGCTATTAACATTAACAAAGCAAAAATATTACTACAGATGGCAAAGGTTGTGAGACAGAAGGGAAGGGAGAGCTGAAGAAGGAAGGAGATATCATTGTAAACAGGAAAGTCAAAAGACAATATCAATAGTTGAAGAAATAAGGAATGCAAGTTTGGGGTTAAAAAATGGGGATCTAAATTTCTGGGATGGATATAAATTCCTGGTAAAGGAAAGGCAGGTGTTATCCAAAAAATGTAAATACAGATACAATATAAGCATATTATTAAGGGATTTGAATATGTCAGGAAAAAAATAACACACAAGTGTAAGTCAGAACGTTTTCTTCTGGGGAATGGGATTGAGAGTGGGAAGGAAGTGTGCCTGGGATGGTAGTTTTGATGTTAGGCATATACTATGTTGATAACAATACAAACTTTTTTTTCTGAGGAATTAGGATATAAGAAGTTGGAGTGTGGGTGGGATATGAGTCAACTTTGGCTGAAAATGTGGAAGTCTTTTCTAATGAATAACACTGGAATAAACCACCTTGTAAAGGAGGGAGTTTTCAATAAGATAATTGAGGGGTGCTACATTCACATAAGAGACATTGCAATCTGACATTCTATGGTTTACTGTGTCTTTAAACAGAAATATTTTCAAATAACTGCTACTAAATGCCAAAACTAAATTATTTTTTAATATAACATTTAACTGCATTTTTGCAATAAGAGATCTCATAATTGTCCTTTTCCTTCTCCATGAACATCTTATGTTCAGCTTTTGGAAATAAAACAAATTTAACTTAAGGGAAAATAAAGACTTATATTAAATTTCCTTTCAAGATATTTTGCTGAAAACCCCTTAGAGAAATCAAAGGAAAAAGAAGCTAGAACTGCATAAACAAGTTATGAAGGAGAAATTGGTTCTGTAAGGATATATTTATTTGGTTTAGCTTTCCCTGAGTAATATGAAATATATAATGTATTTTATGAGAATCTTCTTATTGTCCATACTCAGTTCAAATTCACCTCTCAGAGGAAAAGATAATGTCGATTCTTCCTGGTTAGCCTGAACTTTCTTTTCCAATACTTTTCACAGAATGAAATATTAGTACTAAACCGCACTGCCTATGCTTGAGGGAGCAGCCATAACACAGCTGGATGACCCATCACTGCCCCTGATGTCTCATACCATCTAGTATGCAAGTCGGCTCTTCAGACTGGATGGTGCTGGCACCAGCCAGCTCACTTCACTCTTGAACCACACGAATTGTTGAAACATGCTTCCTCATATTGAGCTCAATTTCTAGACTGTATAAATTAAGTATATGGCTTTTCTTTCTAATATGATGATATTCTTTTGTACCATGAGTTTGCTGTATAATTGGATTAAGTGTGAGCTTCTGTGTCTAAGACACCAAAAAAAAATTGTTGACTGTATTATATTGTAGTATAGTAAATTATATTATATTTTATGTAAAATGCAATGTATTTCCTCTCACATCCATCACTACATCATAATGGTACATCTTCTTAAGTAGTACAAAATTCCACTGTTACATTCATTGTTCAGAATCACTCCAGGTTCCTGTTATTAATGGCTTTTAGGCTGCTGTTGTTTGTCACTCTCAAGTGATGAAACTGCCAGTTTTATCTCTGACCTTTACCTCTCTGGTCTTACACCTTAGTCATAAAGCATTAGTTAGTGATCAAGACATGATTTCCATGTGCTTTTTGCTAATCTTCCCATTTTGCATGGGATTTCAACTTCTATCACCCAGCACCTGTTTTTCAAGATGTAACACCTACTCCTCTTTAAAAAACTCAGGTTAAATGTTTCCTGAAAGGGAGTATTTTCTGACCCACCCCAATATAATTCACTCCTTTGTGCTCCCATTGAAGTTCACACAGATATCTGTCAAGGGAAAACCTATTACAGACCCCTATATGACTTTCCTATCTCCTGCACATACCAAATCATTCTCCATGATACTGGACTTACCCGACTACAGTGCAATTCTGATTGCATGATTTCTCTTCATAATTCCTTCCCACTCTTTGTAGGATAAAATAAAAAGGATTTATCACTTTTAGCATGGAATATAGGCTCATGATTTGATTCCAGACAATTTTTTTTTAGCTGTTTTCCTGCAGTCACTTTCCCACTAGCTCAATATTTTTAACTGATAGTGAATTTCTTGATATCACATATATATCCTACATACTCTCTCATATTGCCCCAGCAACCCACCAAATTTTTTCACTTAGTCTCTTAAAGTGGCAATGGATGATTCTTTCATATCTTTAAGATCTAAGCTTAAATATCATCTCTTCAGAGAGGCATTTATTGACCCCTATATAAAATGGCTTTCCCCACCACTCTATTTTTTCTGTTTTATATTCACTTAGCATTTATTACAGTGAAGAACAGTAATACTTTTTTGTCCCCTGGCTTCTTCCATTATAGTAATTTAACTTCTGATATAATAATTTAACTTCTACTAAAATTTAATGATACTAGGAATTTTTTTCTTGTTTCCTGCTCTGTTCCTAACACCTAAAACAGTGTCTGTTTTTTAAGTGAGTGAATGAATGAACGTTTATTTAGTGAATGAATGAATATGTTTGTTATTTACCTAGGAAACTCATTATTGAGTCAGCAACTTGTACTTCCCCTTCTTCACATCAAGTATCTGAAAATTGGAAGAGACTCAATGGTCTTCTCTCCAAAAGTGCCCAATATTTTAGGATTCAATGAGTAATAAATTTTAAAACAAAATCATCCACTGTAATTTCAAAAAAGAAATGAAATTTCAATTCCCATAAAGTAGTAAGGACATAACTTCACAATATATTGCATGAATTTAGATTTATGCAAAGCCTCCTTCATGGTCCTTAATGTTTCTCTTTTGGCCATGGAATACTGTAAACCTCAGGAAACATAGACCAACACCTGCAGCTCTATACTGGAAACCTCTGACCCAGCTCTCCTTTCTGCCTTTACAAGTTGTCCTTCAACACATCTTCCTCTAAATCCACTTACTCTTGTGTCTCTTTCCCTTACTCCCAGCTCAGTGAAGGAAATTAATCTGATAATCCTATTTTAACAAAAATGTTAATGTCTTTTTCAGAGGTTTGTATTTGTTTTAAACAACCACCATTAATCCAAAGGAATGAATAAATAACTCAAGATTGTGGTTGGGATTCTAGTAAGGAGAGATGTTATCTTTCCTTCCTCAAACTATACTATGTAAAAAGACTGCATAAAGATGATCGAGATTAACTCATCTAAGGAAAAAAATATTTACTAAAACACATTTCCTTTGAATACTATTAGTTTCTTAATAGTCAATATTTTCATGGTAACAAAAATAATAATGATAAGTAAAATTTATTGAAAACTTAGCATGTACAAAACACTATGCTTTTCACACATTGTGTCTTTGTGCCTGCATAGTAGTATTAATACTATAGGAAATCATTTTTTATCCCAAACTCACAGGTAGAAAAGTAGGCTTAAAGAGGTTAAGTAGCATACTTAATGTCTCACTGTTGGTCAGTAGTGGGGCTAAGACTCACATTTTTTTTCAGTGTGATTCTAAAACTTTAATATTCTATAGCCTTTCACAAAAAAAGGTTTACAATTGGGTTATATCTTATTTTTCATTAAAATTTATGCATAAATCCCCTACTAACAGCCCTAAAGGGTAATAAAGTCCCTCTATATGAATAATAGAAAAGTCATGACATCATAAAGTGCAATTTATAATTTTTTTTAGCTCTAATTGTTACTGTATTTAATTGTTACCATTTTCATTACTGGATCAAAACCTATCACCTAAATAATATACATCATTTAATCCTATTTTTGTTCCTCAACTAATAAGATGAGTAAAATCAAATAGGACTCCCAAAGACTAAAAAAAATTTGTGTAAATATTTTGTCAAAAAATTAATAAACAAATCTCATGTAAACAGAATTGAGAGGCCAGAAGGGGGAGCTCCCATGTCATGTGAGGACAGCAGAACCCAACAGGAGCAAGGAAGAACTCTCTTCTTTCTTGGCAGGGACTCACCCAATGAAAAGCCATGAACCTTTGTTAACTATAGCCCTCTCATCTTCCATTTCGCCTCTATACAAGTGTTCTTCTTTCTTTGCCATGCGGGGGACTTGCAAATTGTTCACTATGTTTGCAGACCCCAAACTGCAATTCTCTGATGATCCTGAATAAACCCATCTTTGCTGAAAAAATATCTGGAAACCTATTTTAGGTCAACATTTTGGTGGCCCATATGAGGACAAGAGAAGACCCCCAAAGGTTCTGCGGCTAGTCAGCAAACAGATGCAGTACCCATAATTGAGCCCATTTTCCCTCACTGCTTTTCTTGCTGGGGTTTGAAGGTACATCTTTC
This sequence comes from Delphinapterus leucas, assembly GCF_059928025.1. Lineage (NCBI taxonomy): Eukaryota > Metazoa > Chordata > Mammalia > Artiodactyla > Monodontidae > Delphinapterus > Delphinapterus leucas. The sequence continues at coordinate 69,434,693 of NC_143139.1, forward strand.
TCCTGAATTTGAGCTCACACCTTCTTTGCCTTTGAAGCTCTCCAGGCTTTATTCAGGATTTATTTTAAGGTTTTGTTCTCTCTGGTTAATGCTTTGTTCTGTATGCAAGTACTTGTTTGGCACTTCGGTCTGATTTTGAGATATGACTGCTTCAGTTGAAGCTGTCTAGCCTTTGTCCCATTCCTTCAAAACAGTAGTTGCTTTATTGAAACTGTGCCAATTCAGCCTTTGGAAAAGAGGCTGTTCTCTGGAAATTGCCTGACAAAGCCTTCGGCCTTGTTTCTATTGAATCAGCAACCACCTTCGTTATGGGCAAAATCTCCAACTGATATTGGCAAAATTCATTGCATATTTCCCATCAAGATTCAAATAGACCCCTTGAAACCTCTTCCCAGAATTAATCTTGTATAAGAAGACTTCCAAGGCATAAAACCCATAATAAAAGATTAAAGTGTCAAGGCCTCCTTATCCCTTGTACTAGCCCCTGTAACACTCTCATTTTACGAGCGAGAAAACCTAAGGGCCAAGGGTGGAAGTTTGCCCAGGACCTCCAACAATAAAAAAACATTGCTATCCCTTGACACCTTGTTGTTCCTAACCCCCATACCTCACTAACATCCATTCCCACAGGAAATAAATTCCTTACTGTAATTAACTTATGCCATGCATTCTTTAGTATTCTGGTTGATGAAGCTAACCAATACCTTTTTGCCTTCGCTTGGGAAGAAACACAATTTACTTGGACTGTAATGCTTCAGGGTTTTTTTGAGAGTTCTTCTCATTTCCCACAAATCCTAAAGGCTGATCTGGGTGACATAAAGTTCCCTAGAGATTCTATTTTATTGCAGTATGTGGATGATTTGATAGCATCCACTTGCTTTAAGCCTTAAAGGTACAGAAGATCACCAAAGAAAAATTACAGTTTTCCCAAACCCAGGTTTGATATTTATGTCATCTGATATCAGAACAAAGTCCACACCTAGATCCATATAGGTTTCATAATGTCCTAAATTTCCCAAAACCCAAAACTAAGAACTGACTGTGAGGTTTTCTTGGCCTAGTGGATATTGCTGAAATTAGATTCCAATTTTTCTCTTATGGCCAAATCTCTGTATGTTTTACTAAACAATAACAACCCCAAAATAATTTTATGGGAAGAACCAGACAATACAGTTTTAAAGGCTTAAGGAGAGTTTGATGAACTCACCTGCCCTTGGGCGTCCCAATTATCAGATTCCCTTTTTCCTTTTTGTATGTGAAAAGAAAGGGAATTCCCTTGGGGTACTCACCAAAGAACACAGGGACCACCATGAACCCATAGGGTATTATAGCCAACAACTGTACCCTGTGGTACGGGGATACTCCCTTTGCCTTAGAGCCATTATGGCCACTTTGATTCAGACTGCTAAGAAAATCACTGTGGGATCCCCTTTAACCCTTTTTGTACCTCATACAGTAGAAGCTATCCTGAATCCTCATTGCACTCAACATTTCTCAGTCAGCCACCTCATCTCCTATGAAGTCCTTTTCTTAACTGTCCCTCACATTACTCTGTCACATTGTAATAACCTTAATCCTGCTACTTTTCTTCCCTCTCTTACCAGTGAAGTCTCTCATGACTGTTTAATGCTGACAGACCACCTCTTGACTCCTTGTGATGATCTGTAGGAAATTCCTTTGGGTAATGCTGCCTTCTATTGTTCACTGATAGTTCTTATTTAATTGGTGACAATGTCAAATATTGTGCTGGGTATGCTATTGCAACTCCTTTTGATGTTACTGAGGCTGCATCTTTACCTATGGCTATTTCAGCCCAACAAGCTGAATTATACACTCTTACATAGGCTTGTACTTCAGCCAAGCACACAACTGCCAGTATTTATACTGCGAGTAGATATGCTTTTGGAGTGGCTCATGATTTTGGAATGTTATGGAAGAAACATGTCTTCCTTAATATCAGTAATAAATAAATTAAATATAGCTCCTCTATTCAGTAATTATTGTATGTGACTTTTACCTGCCACTTTAGCTATTCTTAAGATTCTGGGGCATTATAAACTTGACTATCTGGAAGCTAAGGGAAATCACCTTGCTGATATTTCTGCAACTTCAGTATTGCAAAGGCCTAACTGCTTGTATTAAAAATAACTGTGTTTTGGTAGAGCAACATTTTCACAGTACACTGTTGGGAGTTGAAGACTTTAAGCATCACACCTTGCAACCTGGAGATATTGTCCATTGGAAAAGACACCTCCAGAAGAACTCTCTTCAATCCCACTAGAAAGGCCCTTATCAAGTATTGCTAACCAACCCTTGTGCCACCAAAGGCAAAGGAATAGACTCTTGGATTCATGTGACACACCTAAAAAAGTGCCAAACACTGACTAGACCCACACACCATCTGGTCACCTGAAAGTAAAGATTTCCCAGAATTGGAGAAGATAACATCTGAGCAGACAGCTTTCCCAAGTTGTCCAGTGTAGGTCTGTTGGAAGTTTGCCCTCAAACCTTTGATGATGACATAACACTTCAGATGATCTCCAATGTCTATGATCTTGATAATAGAAGGAGTTTAGATAAAAAGTCCTGAGAGTTCTTCCTCCTATCCCTCATGGTTACTCACATGTGACCCAATAAGTTTCCAATCTGTGCACTTTTCCTTTGACATGAAACACTACACCCAGGAAAGGTCCCTCCTGGCATTGAGGGAAAAAAGGTACTGAAATTGGAAAACCTGACTCTTGATCAATGATGCTTTCTGAGAAAGAGCTTGATCAAACGGGGAAAATGTAAAAAAAAAAAAAAATTAATAAACAGGAAACTCAGTTAAATAGAGTCAAGAGACAAGAAGGGGGAGTTCTCATGCCCTGCAATGATAAGCAGAGCCCAACTGGAAGAAGAAAGAGTCCTCTTCTTTCCTGGCAATGATTCAGCCAGTGAAAAGTCATGGACACCTTGTTTACTACAGCCCTCTCAGCTTCTTTTCCTCTCTATAAAAGTGTTCTCCTTCCCTTGCTGCTCAGGGGATTGCATGTGGCTCATCATGGTTGCAGACCCCAAATTATAATTCTCTGCTGATCCGAATAAACCCATCTTTGCTGAAAAAATACCTGGTAGTTTGTTTTAGGTCAACATTTTTGATATTTAAAAAATTTAGATAAATTTTAATATTAAGTCTATATGCTTTTAAATTCTCCAAAATGTACTATAATTTTTTTAGTAATAAAAGTGTCTTAAGATATCTATCCTTATGTTTTGATTTCAACATTCCCTAAAACCTATGTATAAAAAAGTTGTTTTAAAAATTTGATAATTATGAGAATAGATAAAATCATGTGATATTTTTTATTTTAAAATACAAGGTCATTTTAGTTTCATCAGCAAACATTCTGATCTAAGGTGTAGTTTCTACTTGCATGGGTTATTTAAATTTCTTAAAATATGATTTAACTCTTATTGTGGTTAATATCAAGAGTTCAAATATGCTTTCTTGGGGGATGGAGCTCAGCCATTCATCATTTTGCAGATAAATAACTAACATTAAATCAATTAAATTATTTGAATACCTAGTTATCTAAAGTGTGCTTTCTAAAGACTACAATATCTTGTATCTAAAATACAACATTCATATTCTTGTTCTTTCACCTCCTTATTTTGATTTAACTTGAGATTTGGTATGACACAAAATAGATAATTTACTCTTGGATGCAGATATAAGATTTTTTTAAATTTTATTTTCCAGACTAAATGAAATGTTTTATTTGACTTTTATAAAGTTTTAGGAAGTATCTTGACAGTTTGGAAATTCTTTTTTAATTAAAAAAGTTAAGGAGAACATTGGGAGACATCTTTGAAACTATACTAGATGAATATTTTAATGAAATGCTGAAATGGCTTTTATAAATTATATTTATTCAAGTACCACTATGTTCTTTTGAAAAATATTATTAATTTGTACTTTTGAAATCAGATAGCTATTTACATGTTTCTCTATTCTAAGTCATTACTTTAAACATTGAACTAACATGGTTACTACTCCTTTTTTAGAGTCATAATCTTATCAACAGCTTTTATCTTGTTTTTGTTTTTTTTTAAGAGATGGAAGCAAGATCAGTATTATATTGAATTTGTTTAGAAAAAAGAAAGTTAGAGGGTATTTTTAATTTATTGTTGTTAAAGCTCCTGCTGTTAGAGCTGTCAGTATTGCTGCTTTGTTGAAATTCAGTGGAAGTGATCAGTAAGAAGGCCAGTTCAGTTGCTTTGACTTGAAATCACAAAGCATATTCCCCAGACACTACCTCTTGTTATTTTTGGTAGCTCAGGAATGTGCTCATTTATGAGTCATAGAGCATCCATTTTTAAGACTGTAAAATTGCAGTAGCATGAGATAAGGTACTTTAGATTGTAAATATATAAAATTTATAATAATGCCTGCTTCAGTTTCTGTGTACATAGTCAAGTTTATTTCTAGAAAAGGAGAGGGGAGTTAATTCCAAATTTTATTTATTATTCAAGTTATTATTTAAAAGATTATAAGCTCTTCACAAACATTGCTCTTTTTTATTGGCTTTGCCTCAGAGCTTAAAATGCTACCGTAAAATTCAACAACACATGAGGTGCCATGGGTAGTATAATTTTAGAGGAATTTGAAAGACTTAATAAAGTCCACAGAAACATTCTCATGGAAGTTGTCTTTTAACTATCTATATAATACTATTTAGTCATATGCATGTCCACTGACAGGAAACAAAAAAGAAAGAAAATAATTTGTGGAATTTTAAAATATCTCAGTGAAACCCTATATAAAATGGATATAATATTAAAATTGTTTATAAAAATTAAGCTAAAAACTTAGAAAAATAATAAAACTGGTGGGACATTAACTCTCCATTTCATTACCTATTAAATTGTCAAAAATTTTATGTGTATATTTAGAAAATTCAAGGATAGATAGATAAGTAGATAGTGATAGCAAGCAAGGAAAGATGGTAGTTTACAAAATGTTCTTATTGAATAAAATTATTTAAGAAAAAGTGTCTGACAAAGTTCTTAATATATACCCCCTTCCTCACATCTATTCCCTTTGTTCCTCCTATTCTCAGTGTCTCTCCCAGTGTCTCCCAGTAGACACTGGGAGAGACACTGAGAATCCTTCTTCCATAGGATTAGAACAAAAAGACTTACGAAAAATATACACTATTCAGTCCTTCCCTCACCCAGATTCATCATTTATTTAAATCCCTAATACATTCATTTTAATCCCTAATACATGCATTTAAATCCCTAGTAATCGTTTTTAATGTCAGATTATTAATTCATTCAGCAAATATATATTTTTTTCAGACACAACTCCAAGTGTTTGTAATATCTGTCAAAAGTAAAATCAAATAAAAATAAAGTTTCATAAGACTTACATTCTAATGGAAGAAACAAGTTAAAACTAAGTGTAAGTAAATATATAATATAATACATTAGTAGAAAATATTTAATAGTATGGAAAAGTAGAAAAAGTTAAGGGGATCAAAAGTGGAATGATATGTAATTTTTATTTCCATTGGTGGTCACAATAGTCTTCACTATCATTTAAGCAAAAATTTTGATCATGTAAGGAATTTAGCCATGCAGATAGCTAAGTAAACTATATCTGGACAGAGGGAACAGCCTTGTGCCAGCTATAAGATAGATGGAAACCTGTATATGGCATAAGTATTAGTTTCCTATTGCTGCCATAACAAATCGTTACAAATTTAGTCTATTATAACACAGATAGATTATCTTACAATTTTGGAGGCTAGAAGTTTAAGATAAGTTTCACTGGGTTGAAGTCAGTGGTCAGCAGGGTCATGTACCCTCTGATAGTTCTACGGCAGAAACTTTTTCCTTGCCTTTTTTAGCTCCTAGAGTTGCATTCTTTGTATTCCTTGACTTATGGCCCCTCCTAGGTCAAGCTCTTGCTTCACGCTTTACATCATCTTCCTCTTCTGTCAAACCTGCCTTTTATAGGGACCTTGTGATTAAATTTAGGGCCCACTCAAATAATCCAGGATAACCTTTCAAGATGCTTAACTTAATTTCATCTGCATAGTCCATTTTTGTCATATAAATGAATCAAGTGCCAATGATATGACTTGGATATCATTGAGGGTCATTATTCAACCTACCACAGCAGTCATACAGATCAGGAACACAAATGAACAATGATGATCAGAATCAGGCAAAGGTGAGTGTGAAAAAAATTTATTCCATGATCCTAAGTAATAGATGTGACACCATTTTTATACCAAAATTCCTAGGCAAAAAAATTCAGATCTGTTTCTGAAAGATTCTGTATTATGTATATGTATTATATCTATATATAATATATATGTTTGTATATGGAATAACTCAGTAGCTATATTAAAAATTATATTATGTAATATTTATGTCATTGAGATAAAATATATTATATAAAAATTGCTTGAGTATCTTGTCATCAAATCCTAATTCATTATGTATGCTTATATGTTGATTATTATATATGAGCAGATAAATAATATGTTTACTTTTATATACATATTAATCACATAGTCATAATTTTCTAGACCATAGACGATTTAACTTCTTATCAGCTAAAGAAATACTGTTTTTTATAACAATTTTGTTTTAGTTAACATTCCTTTTAAATAAGAAAGGAATCCATTCTAAGACAACTATAATTTAACAGCATGAAAGATTTGAAAAGTTAACTAATTATAGATACTATTTGTGAATATCATCATTGTGAATACATTTGAAAAAAGACTACACTGTTTACTTTAAGTGTATGGAACATAAACATGAAACATATTTTAAAAAAATACCAAATGTTTCTTCAGGTCTAAAAATTTTTTTCCTAGGTATGGTGGCTGAAGAATTGTATAAAGTAAGGAAATATATCTTACTGTCATATTGTTTTTATACTTTGTATCAGAGGATGATAAAACATAAGAATAAAATGTACATAGCCCATAAGATAACTTGCCTAAACTTACACAAATCTAGAGTAAATTATCATAATTTATATTTCAATGTTTTACTTGATTTTTGTTTATTAGTGGCTAATTTGGTATAGTTTTAATATATTTAATCTTTATTTTCTAAAATAAGATTTAAGGAATGGCAATATGAAAAGAACCAATAGTTTTTTAGGATCATAAAATAATTAAGGCAGTTGTCAGTATGCTGTAGGCAAAGAAAAAATTTAAGTATGTAAAACAATGATAATATAGTTAACACAGTTTAAGAAAAGAATAATATTGTCCTATAGGTGTTGTATTTCAAGTCACTACTCTAGAAATGAATTTTACAGCAGTTAAAGAAATAACGATAATATAAAGAACCCTAACTTCACAGTACATCTTTTTTCTGTATTACTCATTAAAATTATTTAAAATAAATATTCATGCTCTTTGATTTCTTACTGAAAAATATTCCATTAAAATTGTTGCTTTTCATAATCCCTTTCATACCAATATGATATTTAAAATCAAAGACTACAAAAGAGTACTGAATCTTACCAATTAGTCTAAATGAATCAATGAGGTTTTAATCCCAGTAATCATTCAAGGTTATAAAATGTAGAAATCAGTAGAAGACAAAATATTGTAGTTGAATGAAGACAATGTTAAAATTTCTTATATAAGCCTTTAGTAATTAAAAAAACTAGAAATGAAAATAGACTTCAATTAATTTTATTCTTTAGTTGGTTTATCACTAGAGGCAGAATTTCTTTTCTTTCAGTTAAATACAGTAATGAAAATGAAGCATATTGTCACAAACTCATTGATCTTTTCTTAACTAGTAAGTTAAATCACTACTGTTAACAACAAAATACAGATTTCTCTTCTAAGGTTGTTGACATATTGCTACTTTATTTTAGCTATCTCTCAAATTCCTGCAGATTCTCATGGGTGGCAAAATAATGGTTGATGCTTCTATCTGATTAAATTGCATATTAAGGAAACACATTATCTCGTATTAGGAAACATAAGTGTGCCTGGTGTCATCATGAAATGGTTTCTGATACATATTTCTATATTCTTACATCTCTTTCATACTTTTTGTGCATCTTAGATACTGATTAAAATTTATTTTATATTCATTTTATTTTTTGTTAGATTTTGATATGTTTATTTCATTTTTGCTTTTAATTACTTGTAGCTGTAGATGTTATTGCTAAACATGTGATTTGAACCCAGGAGTAAATTAGAGCATGTTTCAAATATGCCACTTCATTAAATGTGAATTCTAAAGGGAAAATTATATGAACAACATAGTAATTGTACCGTTTAGAAATTCAAATGTTGTATTAGGAGGTAATGTGGTAAGAATACAAATACTTTGGTAATGTGCCCATAAAGAAATGAGTTTTTTCCTGCGTGTAGAAAACAAATTAGGAAAACAGTGAATATTTCTTTTCCAGTAACATTTGCTCTCTGCCCCAGATTTATGTCTAGATGTTTACTTGGTTTGTATCACTCTCAAGAGATGTGGCTTATTAGAGCCACTTGGATGGAAGTCTTAGAAATCTAATGACAATTGTTTGTTTTTCCCAAAGAACCACTTCCTAATGATTTTTATTCAGCTGTGCAGTATTAAAACGACATGTTCAGTTCCAGATGAGAGTTTTTAAATTAGTTCAGCTATTCTAATATGTGTTATAGGATAAATGTCAATTTTTCTGACCTATAGTATATGTTTAGAAGCAGATCAACTGTTTTGATATAAATGTTGCCTACTTCACTAATGCCTCACACAAATATGAATAACAATTTGAAGCTCCCAGATCAATACCATGCATGTTTATTTGCATTAGGTAGACAAACACAGACATTTATTTTTCAATACTATAAATTCAATTATCTTTAATATAATTTGGCTCATAGTAACTGCTAATACTGAGAATTATAAAAAGTTGTTCTTCCTTCACGTAGTCAGATATTGATCTTTTCCATGTGTTTCCATATGAACTTCTCAGTAATCATTACATACTCAGGTAGATGTAAAACAATTAGTATTTACTGCAAAATTATTGTAGCTTTGTTATATAGGCTTTACAAAAAAGTCCTTAACCAAATTCGCAAATAAATATACAGTGGAATAGTGGCAAAGTTCTAACTGTGCAATTAAAAAGGATCGTGGTTCAATCCTGACTTCACTACTTTGTCTCTGGACATGAACAAATCCAAACCTCTCTATGGCTCAGTTTATTTATCTGTAACGTGGGTAAAGTATAAGGATCTAAAGGAGCCACTGTATTTAAAGCAATACAATTCATGCCTGACACAGGGCACTCTCTCTCTCTGTAGTCATTTTTATTCTATTACCATTAATGGGATTACATTAACGTCAGATGGTGTGGTGAGTATCGCATGGGCTTAGCAGTTAGGAAGACCCTCTTGACTCTGCTAATTGGCTAGGTGACTTTGAGCAAGTTCTATTACCAGTAAAAGTCTGCTTATTATTTATAAAAATGAGGATCATATTTTCTTTTACATAATATTGTTGGAGGATTAAATGAGATAAACCATATCTTTTCTACAGTAAGTAGTCAATAAATATTAGTTTTACTCCCTACCCACTCAGCTGAAGAATCATAAAGCCTTAAATTCATTAGACTTTCTAATAAAATGGTAGATTTGTATTACAGAAAAGTAGATGAAATTACTAAAGAGTAAGTAACTTTTTAAATTTGTAATTACACATGGGTCATATTTTACGTCATAGATGGCAATTGTTAATGTTTGTAGAACCAACTTAACTAATCATTTAAAAAAATTAAGAAAACCACTTCAACTTTCACATTTCTGGAAGTGTGCAAATATCTTACCAGTTTTCTTTCTCCAAACAAAAACATATTCAACAGAATATGAACAATGAGAAATGAAAGCAGTTAAAGATTAAAGCCAAAACATTTTAGCTAACAAAAGTCACTCTAAAAGTGTCTTATCTTACTCCCCCTTAAATAACAACAGGAAAGATAAGGTAGTAAGGTAGTTAAGGAAGATAATTTAGACAAGCTGTATTTTGATATCAGGAAGGTTTTTATATGACTGTCTCAAATATCAGAACACTGCTTGAATGGGTTAGATTTCTTTTCTTAAAAATTTCCTTAAAATATATAGGACCATATCATTAAAATGATCATAATTGGTTATGTAGGTACACTACGATCCTTGCACGATGTTTGGTTCTGTCTGAAACATCCATAAGACATTTGATCCATAAGACATTAGGTACACACCAAAAGGCCCTTGATATTTGGTCCTGTCCAAAATAATTCGGCATAGACCAAATGTGCTCATGGATGTGTTAGATAGGACCTTTTGGTATGGACCAGATGTCTTATGGACCAAAAGTCTCATGGACCTGTTAGATAGGACCAAATATCTTCTAATACTTTACTATCCTTTTTTACAATAAAACAATATCGTTTCACCATCACCTTGAGGTCCTGGGATGCACCACTTTGTAAAATGTCGGCGAAATGTTGTCACCATGGAAATGTAAGGATCAGAAGGACAAGGTTCTTCTTCTGTAAGTTCGCTATTTTCTACCTGCTTCAACCAGCTTGTTGAAATTAAAGATATTTCTGCTCTTGGTCATCTACTAATTAGGGCACAGTGCTATGGTAGGGAGAGGTGGGAAGGAGAGAAGAGGAATTTTCCCCAAAATTCTAATGTCTCTGGGGAGGTCCTGCAGGTGGGAGTTGTGGATAATGTTTGGAAGAATTTGTTTATTTGTATTATTTCCTACATCACCATTCATTTAATGAGGGCTACCTGTAATAGCAAGATCTTTCTTGAAACCTGCTTATATTTGTGCTGAGGCTATTCTAGTTGGTGCCTCAACTTACTTACTTACTTAATTTATTTATCTATCTATCTATCTATCTATTTATTTATTTATGGCTGTGCTGCAAGGCTTGTGGGATCTTAGTTCTCCAACCAGGGATTGAACCCGGGCTCCGGGCAGTTGAGAGCATGGAGTCCTGACCACTGGACCACTTGGAAATTCCGCTCAACTTCTTTTAAAATTCTTGAACTCCATCTCAGCAACCCATGCTGCTCTTTTGAAGATTAAAGATAGAGAAAATCTACTAAAATCCCATAAGACTGTAATGCTCACCACTTCAAAAAAGCATTTGGAATGAGCTGTAAGAGCCAGGATTCAAAACAATCAGGTTGAATTTGGAGACTTTATCAACAGAAAAGTTCTAAAAAGTCTTGGCTTTCTCTGGAGTGATTTCTGGAGATTTTTACTGAGAAAATTCTAGGTACAATTTTATGTCGTAACAGTGTTCATGACATTTCTCTGAAACTTAGGAGAAAGTGTGTGTGTATGAACCTGTATGTGAGCATTTACATTTATTTTAAATGAGCAGTATATTCTAATACTCTAAATGATTCACTTTAAATACATCCCCAGATGATAAAGTTAATTATGCTATAATCGGGCCTAAAAAGACAATCTACATTATTACATATAACATACTGCATACAATGAATTATACATTTGAAAAGATTTATTTATTTGAAAGCTTTTCTAAGTCAGTTTCTATTTAACCACTCTCTGAAATATTGCCATGCAGGCCACTTGTGTAAACATTGTATTTTTCTTAAGACAGATTTCATATCTTTCATACTGTCATTACTGTGTGAGATGAGATAGGGACTAAGCAGATAATATTTATCAAAAATGCTTATATCTGTGCAGGTTACCACCATTGAAAGTACTTATGTTTCATTATCTTCAAAATAAGGAAAAATAATCATGCATACTTCATATTATTCTGAGGATCAAATGATATAATCTACACAAAAGAAATGGAAGATAACTGGCACATAAAAAAGCTCAATGAAAAATAGCCTTATTATTATTATTACTATTATTTCATCCAGTAGTGTCTAAACTTGTTGATGCTTAGCAATAAAATATTTTAGTGTTGCCTTTAATACTAGTCATCACATCATATTTATTTGTAAGTCATTCTCTATGCTTATCACTATTACTAAATCTATCTATCATTTATCTACATACACATATATATATAAATCAGCTAAAGAATGAATATTATTGGTTAAAGAAGAATACTTAGAAAACATTTTAATTAGGCTCAATTGTATGTGTAAGTGTTATACATTTGGGTTTATATTCATGTTTTTGCATGACTCTGTAAAGCATATTGAAATAATGTGTTAATAATTAGTCCAGCAAGTTCTGATTACTGCAGTAATCAGAATAATTTTTTAAGTACTGGCTTTGAGCTAGTTTGTACTTTTTGTTTTACTAATAGAAATACCAATCACCCTTTTTCCTCATTTCCCCCCATCCCTGAAACCACTTTTAACTTTTGTAGCTGCTCTCTTCACGCTACTTCTTGTTTTGTTTTCAATTTTAGGCACCATTTATCAACACCTCACCAGGACAATAAAGAATTTAGCACTCTTTCCTCTCCTTACTCTAACAACCATGCACAACCTTCCTACAAGTTTTTCCCCCTAATTTAATTTAATTTAATTTTTAGGAGATCTTAAAACTTACAAAATTTTAAAAAATTAATTTAATTTAATTTTAATGTAGGCTAAATAATCCAAATTTTGACAATGTGAATGCTATTCACATCACAGTTACATAATGAATGATGATTTGTTTCATATTTTACATAACCCTTTTAGTTTTTCCTGACAGTAAGTTTGCTTGGACTTCTTATATCTGCTATTTTTGTTGTTATTACTTATTCATCTGAAACTCTCCCCCAACTGTCTATATCTCCTCTCAGAATGATCAGACACTGTAGGTATTCTATCAGTTTTCTCTTTTTTTGGAGAAATTTTTCACAGAGACTTCTGCTATGCTCAAATTTGACCTGTTCTGTGTCTGGCACACAGCTGTTTTCCTTGTTTCCCTTACACTATTATCCTGGGATGTCTGCTGCCTTTCTTATTATTTAAACCTCTCATTTTTACGTGTGTGTGTGTGTGTGTGCGCACACGCATGTGTGTATTTCTTTCTTGGTATGTGTATGCTCTCTTGTTTCTCTGGAAGACATCCTTTAGTAGGTTTCTGAGAAATGATGCATGAAAACTAATGTTTTGACACCTTGAGTGCATAACAAGGTATTTAATCTATGTCCACATTTGACTGATACTTTGGACACAGAATTTTAGACTGGGTAGGAGGAGGGTAGAACAACTTGGTGGAGTAGGAGGAGGAGGAGGGCTTGCCTCCTCCCATGGACATACCAAAATGACAACTTCACATAGAGAAACTATCTCTGAGAATGACCTGATGACTAGCAGGAAAAATATTCCACAACTAAAGATAAAAAGAAAAGCCACATTGAGATGGATAGGAGGGGCAAAGACACAGTCCGGACAGGGCTCACACTTCCAGTGCTGTGACCCACAGGTGGGAAAGATACCACAGTCTTGGAGGTACTCCCTGAGGACCAAAGCCTCTGAGCCCCACATTGCACTTCCCAGGCTGAGGGACCTGCACCCATAATGGCTGGCTTTAACTAAATTAATCTTTGGTTTCATACAACATCTTGATACTCGCACAGCTGAGCCCTCCCTAGATCTTATTTATTAACTATTCTGTTCTTTCCTTCACAAACATTTACCACCTGTAGATAAATTTCTGTAGGTATCTGTCAATATCTTTGCCTTTAAAGATTGTGGTTTGTGAAAACATCTGAATTTGGTAGAAAACAAGTGCTGTTCAAAAATTCCAATCCCTTCTTGGTTTTTGGTGTTTTGCATCTGATATATTTATTGTCCTGCCTCATCCCTAAAAGTTTGCATAAACTTCCATACTCCTAAAAGTTTACCATGACTAGACTCACTTTTATTTTTATCCACTGTACTGAGTACTTAGTGGACACTTGCAATGGGGGAAATTATGTTTTTCAGTTTTTGAAAACTGTATTGAATTATTTTATTGATGCTTTTCCCCACTCATTTTATTTCTCTTTTTTTGAAAGTCTATAATTCAGATATTGGGACTCCTAGATGAATACACTAATTTGCTTAATTTTTTCTCTCCCTTTTTTCATCTTTTTGTCTCTTTACTTTGCTTCCTGGGAATTGTTCTCAGTTACCTTCCAACACTATATTGCAGTCCTGTGCTGAGCCACACCACAGATGAAGCAAAAGAAAAAATCAGTAATACTGATATTGTCTATTTTTAAAATTATTTTGTTCACTTGAGATTTATGCATTAATTTAAAAATATTTTATTAAAATATAATTTATTTGGATTACTGAGTTGATTGTTGTACCCTTACATTTTACACTCAAAGCCTCATTTGATTCACCCTAGTCTCAACCCTGCTTAATGTCAGCTGATGTGTATTCTTCCTTAGAGCAAAGTAAGCCTGGTGCTGGTTAAAGCCTTTTGTGTTTCATGGGTTGATTTGTTAATCCAAACCAAGGACACTATGGCTAGTATAGCAGAATTGCAATTAAAAATTCAAACTTTAAAAATTATGAAAACAAAAATTGGAGGAAATTGATATACTTAATAAAATAGGATTTCAAAATAAACAAAAATTATGAGTTAATTAGAAACATATGAGGATATTGCCACCAAGAACTGGGTGCTATTTTCAAAACACAAAGACTAACCAGAGAACTAACAGTTGTTCATTTTTAATCATCTCTCTCTTTTTTGCTTCTATCCTACCCTATCATTTATCCCCAGAATCAGAGGTATCTCAAGCTGCAAATAACGAAGACTTTGGGGAATTCTGCAGTGTGAAGTCAATTATATTATTTATTGTCTTTCCCCACTGATAGCTTAGGGTTTATTTTTCTCATGTGTTTGTTATTTACTTCTAACCCAGAGACTTCCCAGCTTGCAAAATGTTGTTGCATTGTTCTCAACTCCCAGTATCCCCAACTTGAAAGTTTGTGTCTTGAAATGAAAACAAAATACCCTTTACTGTCATTTCATTGGAGTTTGTGGATGGAGAGAAAGCAGAGGTAAGTGTTCAGGCTACCATCTTTATCTAAAATTTGGCTCCTTAAACGTTTATTGGGTTTATAAGATACTATAACCATTACCAGCACAAAAATGGAATTAAATGAGTCACAATTTCTGCAAAGAGACTTAAGATGTGCAAAAAATATTCATTTTTTAGCAGAGGGGTTTTCAGCATCTTCTATGTACCAGGTGCTATACTCTTTATTGAGTACACAATCTTTTGGGGAATATAGACATATCAAAGGGCATTGTTTATAGTCTGAAATGTGCTATACTGGAGAAAATCTCAAGGTGCTATGGATACAACCACAAGGAAGTTTGACCATAGCTTGCTAGTTCAGGGAAAGTCCAGAAAAGATGACATCTAAGTCGAGTCATTTAAAAAAATGAGAACAAAGTAATGAAAGATGACAAGGAATGGAGAGGGACAGCTTCAGCTAAATGTAATAGTAACACATGTGAAATTGTGGGAAGATAAAAGAACGTGGCAATGAGGGAAGCCTCAAATAGTTCATTCAGCATATTTAGAGCAAGATATGAAAGGCAAGAAGACCTGAGAATTGTCAAGGTACTGCCTCCAAAGGATAAGTCACCTATTCTTAACATTATTAAAAATGTCCTTACTGAATTAGAATACTATATATTGACAATAGTAGTGTAAACAAGATTTAAATGGATAAATTTACTACTTGATCTGCCAAGCAGGATGCTTGGCTTTTAGGTTTATTTAGGAAGAGAATAATATTTATAATATATACACTCTAGATGTAAGAAAGTTAAAATTATGCAATTCATGAAGAAAACATGACAAGCAAACAAATGTCAAGGGAAACTATTTTACTTTTTTGTGGAACTGATTGTAAGATACATAATTGTGTTAGAAAAAAATACTGGGAGCATGAGTTGATTCTTGACCTTCCATTAAGTTACTAAGGTTAGAATCTTGACAAAGCTTTTTAAGAAACTGATGTTACCTTTCATTCCAGTGAGCATCTCTCAGTGCTTTAAATTTATCATCACGGAACATACAGTCAACAAAAGGAATTAGCAGCAAATATAATTTTTTTAAAAGTCATGGTTTTCAGAAAATTAAAAAGCATATTTATGCTCAGGTACTAATGCTTTGTCTCTGTTACTTGCTGTTAGAAAACAAAATGACTAAGAGCTCATATTTCCAAAGGGCTTAACTGTATCTTAATTGCCACAATCCTAATGCACTGCTAAAAATGACATTTCAACCTAATTGTTTTCTGCCAAGAAATTGTCCCCTGCATGTCTTTGTTTGTGTATTCGATTAATTAATGCTTCCCTGTCCTATTAAAATGATTAATATAATGGAGATTTTGACATGTACTTTTTAAATTAAAGGGCATGGGAGTCATAGTCTAACGTACTCAAGGTAAGTATAATTGCATTGGGAGTACACATGCAAGAACAAAGACATAGTCTAAATGGTTATTTTTCCTTCTCTGCATATAATCATAAAAGGAGGGCTATTCTCCCAAAAGAATATTTTGGTGTTTATTTTAACATGAATGTTATTTATTCAGGCTATTCTCTTCTCACTTTTCCATTATGCAAGTAAACACTCACTCATTTACTCTTGAGAATATTTTATTCATGGGGCAGTGACACCCAAATTGAAACCAACCTTTTTTTTTTTCCTAAGCTAGAAGAAAACACAAAGATATATATTTTTCCATTATGAATTATGATCATTTTATAATTGAAAAGATGATGGATCTGAAGATTTAGGAAGCTGTTTAAGAATATTATTACATTGATATTTTCCATTTTCCTATTAGCAGTAAATTTTTGAAACCCTTATTTCTTTCTTTCAGTTTTGGATATCTCCACAAGGACCTTATATCAGTAGTTTGAAGAACAAAGAGCATTGATATTCTACACCTTAACAATATTTGTGTTTGGGGACTAGTTTTTGGCTTCTCACAGTATTAATTTTTCAATATGTAAAATGGAACACTGACCACTAATGTCCCTATTAGCTGCACATTTCTACATATGGCTTTTAATTATTTACTCAGGACTTAAAGTCTCTCAGTTAAATATTATATGCATATCCTGATTTAATTTTTATTTTGTAAGCTTTCAAATTCTTTTCTACATAAAATAAATGTATGAGCAGTATTTTTATTCAATTACTTGGGAGACATTTTAATAAATATATTCATTTATATTCATTATATTTATATTTATTATTTATTCAGTTTCAGTGAATGATTATTTAATATTTACTTAATGGGATTAAAAAATTGTAGACAAAGTAGATATCACGACAAAGAGTATTATCAGGCATCCAAGAAATATTTCCCAGTGATAAAAGGGGTCAATTCATTGAGAAGACATAAAGAACCTAATTATATGTGTACTTAAGAGCACAATTTTGAAATACATGAGACAAAAACTGGCAGAATTGAAGAAAGAATCTACACTTTTGTATGGAGATTTTAACACTGCTTTGGTAATTGAAAGCAAAAAGACAAGAAAAACAGTGAACAAAATTATCAACTTACATTAACTAATTAATATTTACAGAGCACTATTTCCCAAAGCAAAAAGACAAGAAAAACAGTGAACAAAATTATCAACTTATATTAACTAATTGATATTTACAGAGCACAATTTCCCAAACATATTCTTTGCAGTACATAGAGCATTCATCATATACTGGGCTATAAAAAACTCCCAATAAATTTTAATCAATTAAATAATGTACAGTATACTATTTTACCACAAAGCTATTAATTAAGAACCAATTAAAAAATAGGCAGAAAATCTCGAAATAATTAGAAATTAAAGATTAAACTTGTAAATAATCCATGGCTCAAAGAATAAAATACAAAGGAATTTGGATATCATTTCAAACTGTACAATAATGAAAGCAGACCATGAAAAAAATTGTGTAATAGTTTAAGCAGCATGTGGACAAAATTTGATAAGTTTAAATTATTCTATTGGTGAAGAACTGAAGTACAAAAATAATAATCTAATCTTCTACCTTTAGAAGATGGAAAATAAATATCTATTTAAAATTCAAAAAGATCAGAAGAAAGGAAAATTAATAATATTGATAAATTTGAAAATCAAAAAATATGAAAAAATCAAAAAAATTTGAAAAGATTACTAAAATTATTATATTCTTAGCTATATTTGTGGAAAACAAAGAAGGTAAATTCAAAATACCAATATCAAGAATGAGGTGAACAGTGCTACAGATCCAACCAACAATAAAATTTCATAATATTTCCTAATAGTATTTTATGAATAATTTTATGTAAATAGATACAATAATTTAGAAACAACAGACAAATTTTCTGAACAACATAAATTGCCATAACTGACATAAGGTAATAAAGATAAACTGAATATCCCTTTATCTATTGAGGAAATTATATTTACAATTCAAAACTTTTCCATAAAGAAAATTCCAGGCTATTTAAAGAGCTACTAAGATAGGTCTTTAAGTAGCTTTCTAGTGAATCTTATCAATTACTTGAAGAAGAAATAAGACACAAACTTAGAAAATCGTGGAAAGTAACCCTTTCAAAGCTTATTTTATGTCTTGAAACCAAATGAGATAAAGACCTGAAAGGAAAGAAAATTACAGTCCAATATTTTTCATAAACATAAACATAAAAATTTTTAAGACAATATTAGCAAATCATATCCAGTCATATATATGAAGGATGTTACATGATGACCAAGTGGAATATATTCCAGGAATGCATGGCTGGTTTAGCATTCAGAAATTAATCAATGCAATTTGCCATATATATATATATATATATATATATTATAGAGAAGACAAATAATAAGATCATCACAAAAGATGCAGAAAAATATTATTTGAAATCCAGGACTCATTCATGATAAAAACTTTTAAACTCCTAGGCATAGAGTAGAACTCTCTCAATCCCATTAAGAATATATGTGAGGGGCTTCCCTGGTGGCGCAGTGGTTGAGAGTCTGCCTGCCAATGCAGGGGACATGGGTTCATGACCCAGTGTGGGAAGATCCCACATGCCGCGGAGCGGCTGGGCCCGTGAGCCATGGCCACTGAGCCTGCGCGTCCGCAGCCTGTGCTCCTCAACGGGAGAGGCCACGACAGTGAGAGGCTCGCATACCGCAAAAAAAAAAAAGAATACATGTGAAAACTAAAATCATACTTTCAGTATTTCTCTCCTACCATTGGGAATATTACAAGAGAATCAGTTCTCACCATTTCTATTCAACATTGTAATGGAAGTCCTAGCTAGTGAAATTGGACAAAGACAAATGAAAATACAAATGTTGGCATGGAAACCTTACTATTAGTAATATGCCTGTGTATATAGAAAAGCCTACAGAATCTACAAGTAGCTACCTAGAGTAATAAGTACAATAAATTTAGCAAGCTCACAGGATAAAATATTGGTATAAAAACTGTATTTCTCTATACTTACAATGAGAAATAAATACTTTAAAATGTTTCCATTAATGATAGCATCAACAAATATTAAATAGGAATAAATCTAACAAAATATGTGTGGGATCTCTATTATGGAAACTATGAATTGCTTCAGAGAGAAAGAAAATAAGACCTAAGTAAAAGGAGAGCTATGCTTTATAAATGAGAAGACTCATTATTTTTAAGATGCCAATTTTTCCTGATTTGTTAGCTTTAATACAATTTCAGTCAAAATATCATAAGAATCTTAACTAGTTCTAAGATGAAATGGAAAAGGATCTGGAATAGTCAAAATAATCTTGAAAATGGAGACATTTGATAGAGTTACACTAACTTATTTCAAAACTTGCTCTTAATATGTAGTAATAGACAGATATCTCAATAGCATGCTTTAAGAATTTAATAATACACAAAAAGATCAATAGAACAATAAAATATCTCACACAGATATTTTCAATTAATTTTGGAACAAGGCCTTAGTCAACTCAATGAGGAAGGAAAGTATTTATGAAATTATACTGGAATTAAATGGATATTTGTACTTAAAAATTATTGTTGATCCCTACTTTGCCAACACACAAAAACTATTTAGCTGGTTCATAGAACAAAATGTAAAGCTGGAGGTAAAAAGATTCTAGAAGAAACTATAGAGGAACCTTCAAGATGGCAGAGGAGTAAGCCGTGGAAATCACCTTCCTTCACACAAATACATCAAAAATACATCTACATGTGGAACAACTCCTACAGAATACCTACTGAATGCTGGCAGAAGACTTCAGACATCCCAAAAGGCAAGAAACTCCCCACATACCTGGGTAGGGCAAAAGAAAAAAGGAAAAACAGAGACAAAAGAATAGGGAGGGGACCTGCACCTCTGGGAGGGACCTGTGAAGGAGGAAAAGTTTCCACACACTAGGAAGCCCCTTCACTGGTGAAGACGGGGGGTGGGCTAGGGGGTGAAGCTTCAGAGCCACGGAGGAGAGCGTAGCAACAGGATTGCAGAGGGCAAAGCGGAGAGATTCCCACAAAGAGAACTGGTGCCGACCAGCACTCACCAGCCTGAGAGGCTTGTCTGCTCACCCGCCTGGGCAGGTAGGGGCTGGGAGCTGAGGCTTGGGCTTCACTGGTCAGATGCCAGGGAGAGGACTGGGGTTGGCTGCGTGAACACAGCCTGAAGGGGGCTAGTGCGCCACAGCTAGCCAGGAGGGAGTCCGGGAAAAAGTCTGGACCTGCCTATGAGGCAAGAGACCATAATTTTGGGGTGTGCAAGGAGAGGGGATTTGGAGCACTGCCTAATGAGCTCCAGAGACTAGCGCAAGCTGCAGCTATCAGTGCGGACACCAGAGATGGGCAAGAAACACTAAGGCTGCTGCTGTAGCCACCAAGACACCTGTGTGCAAGCAGAGGTCTCTGTCCACACCTCCCCTCCTGGGAGCCTGTGCAGCCCGCCACTGCCACAGTCCCGTGATCCAAGGACAACTTCCCTGGGAGAACACAAGGTGCACCTCAGACTGGTGCAATGTCACACAGGCCTCTGCCACCACAGGCTTGCCCTGCATTCTGTACTCCTGCCTCCCCTGGCCTGAGTGAGCCACAGCCCCCTAATCAGCTGCTACTTTAACCCGCTCCTGTCTGGGCAGGGAACAGATGCCCTCAGGTGACCTACACGCAGAGGCGGGGTCAAATCCAAAGCTGAACCCCAGGAGCTGTGAGAACAAAGAAGAGAAAGGGAAATTTCTCGCAGCAGCCTCAGGAGCAGCGGATTAAATCTCCACAATCACCTTGATGTACTCTTCATCTGTGGAATATCAGGACAGAAAACGAATCATCCAAAATTGAGGTGGTGGACTTTGGGAGCAACTGTAGACTTGGGGTTTATTTTCTGCATCTAATTTGTTTCTGCTTTTATGTTTATTTTCATTTAGTATTTACAGCTTATTATCATTGGTATACTTGTTTATTGATTTGGTTGCGCTCTTCCTTTTTTCTTTAATAAATATATATTTTTCTTTTTCTCTTTTTGTGAGTGTGTATGTGTATGCTGCTTTGTGTGATTTTGTCTGTATAGCTTTGCTTTTACCATTTGTCCTAGGGGTCTGTCTGTCCTATTTTTTTTTTTTTGTACAGTTTTTAGCACTTGTTATAATTGGTGCATTTGTTTTTTCGTTTGGCTGTTCTCTTCTTTCTTTCTTTCTTTTCTTTATTTTTAATAATATATTTTTTTCTATTTTAATAACTTTATTTTATTTCTTTCTCTTCTTCCCTCCCTCCCTCCCTCCCTTCCTTCCTTCCTTTCTTTCTTATCCCTTTCCTTCTGAGCTGAGTAGCTGACAGGGTCTCCATGCTCCGGCCCGGTGTCAGGCCTGAGCCTCTGAGGTGGAAGAGCTGAGTTCAGGACATTGGTCCACCAGAGACCTCCCAGCTCCACATAACATCAAATGGCAAAAGCTCTCACAGAGATCTCCATCTCAAAGCTAAGACCCAGCTCCACTCAATGACCAGCAAGCTACAGTGCTGGACACCCTAGGGCAAACAACTAGCAAGACAGGAACACAACCTACCCATTAGCAGAGAGGCTGCCTAAAAACATAAGTTCACAGACACCCCCTCCCCCCAAAACACACCACCGGATGCGGTCCTGCCCACCAGAAAGACAAGATCAAGTCTCATCCACCAGAACACAGGAACCATCCCCTCCACGAGGAAGCCTACAAAACCCACTGAACCAACCTTAGCCACTGGGGGCAGACACCAAAATCAATGGGAACTACGAACCTGCAGCCTGTGAAAAGAAGACCCCAAACACAGTAAGTTAAGCAAAATGAAAAGACACAGAAATACACAGCAGATGAAGTAGCAAGGTAAAAACCCATCAGACGAAACAAATGAAGAGGAAATAGGCAGTCTACCTGAAAAAGAATTCAGAATAATGAGAGTAAAGATGATCCAAAATCAATCCAAGAAGAAGATATAACAATTGTAAATATTTATGCACACAACATAGGAGCACTTCAATACATAAGGCAAATACTAACAGCCATAAAAGGGGCAAACGACAATAACACAATAATAGTGGAGGACTTTAACACTCCACTTTCCCAAATGGATGTATCATCCAAAATGAAAATAAATAAGGAAACACAAGCTTTAAATGACACATTAAACAAGATGGACTTAATTGGTATTTATATGACATTCCATCCAAAAACAACAGAATACACTTTCTTCTCAAGTGCTTGTGGAACATTCACCAGGATAGATCATATCTTGGGTCACAAATAAAGCCTTGGTAAATTGTAAGAAAACTGAAATCATATGAAGTATATTTTCCAACCACAATGCTATGAGACTAGATATCAATTACAGGAAAAAAAAACTGTAAAAAATAAAAACACATGGAGGCTAAACAATACACTACTAAATAACCAAGAGATCACTAAAGAAATCAAAGAGGAAATAAAAAAATACCTAGAAAAAAATGACAGTGAAAACAAGATGACCCAAAACCTATGGGATGCAGCAAAAGCAGTTCTAAGAGGGAAGTTTATAGCAATACAGTCTTACCTTACAAAACAAGAAACATCTCAAATAAACAACCTAACCTTACCCCTAAAACAATTAGCAAAAGAAGATCAAAAAACCATAAAGTTAGCAGAAGAAAAGAAATCATAAAGATCAGATCAGAAATAAATGAAAAAGAAAGAAAGGAAACAATAACAAAGATCAATAAAACCAAAGCTGGTTCTTTAAGAAGATAAACAAAAGTGATAAACCACTAGCCAGACTCATCAAGAAAAAAAGGGAGAAGACTTAAATCAATAGAATTAGAAATGAAAAAGGAGAAATAACAACTGACATGCAGAAATACAAAGGATCATGAGAGATTACTACAAGCAACTATATGCCAATAAAATGGACAACCTGGAAGAAATGCACAAAGTTTTAGAAAAGTTCAACCTTCCTAGACTGAACCAGGAAGAAATAGAAAATATAAACAGACAAATCACAAGCACTGAAATGGAAACTGTGATGAAAAATCTTCCAACAAATAAAAGCCCAGGACCAGATGGCATCACAGGTGAATTCTATCAAACATTCAGAGAAGAGCTAACACTTATCCTTCTCAAACTCATCCAAAATATAGCAGAGGAAGGAACACTCCCAAATTCATTCTACAAGACCACCATCACCCTGATACCAAAACCAGAGAAAGATGTCACAAAGAGAGAAGACTACAGGCCAATATCACTGATGAACATACATGCAAAAATCCTCAACAAAATTCTAGCAAACAGAATCCAACAGCACATTAAAAAGATCATACACCATGATCAACTGGGTTCATCCCAGGAATGCAAGGATTCTTCAATATATACAAATCAATCAACGTGATACACCATATTAAAAAATTGAAGGATAAAATCCATATGATCATCTGAATAGATGCAGAAAAAGCTTTTGACAAAATTCAACACCCATTTATGATAAAAACCCTCCAGAAAGTAGGCATAGAGGGAACTTACCTCAACATAATAAAGGCCATATATGACAAAACCACAGCCACCATAGTTCTCAATGGTGAAAAACTGAAAGCACTTCCACTAAGATCAGGAACAAGACAAGGTTGCCCACTTTCACCACTATTATTCAACATAGTTTTGAAAGTTTTAGTCACAGCAATCAGAGAAGAAAAAGAAATAAAAGGAATCCAAATTGGAAAAGAAGTAAAGCTGTCACTGTTTGCAGATGATGTGATACTATACATAGAGAATCCTAAAGATGCTACCAGAAAACTACTAGAGCTAATCAATGAATTTGGTAATGTAGCAGAATACAATATTAATGCACAGAAATCTTTTGCATTCCTATACACTAATGATTACTACTCTGAAAGAGAATTTAAGGAATTACTCCCATTTACTGTTGTAACAAAAAGAATAGAATACCTAGGAATAAACCTACCTGAGACAAAAGACCTGTATGCAGAAAAGTATAAGACACTAATGAAAGAAATTAAAGATGATGCAAACAAATGGAGAGATATATCATGTTCTTGGATTGGAAGAATCAACATTGTGAAAATGACTATACTACCCAAAGCAATCTACAGATTCAATGCAATCCCTATCAAACTACCAATGACATTTTTCACAGAACTAGAACAAAACATTTCACAATTTGTATGGAAACACAAAAGACCCCGAATAGCCAAAGCAATCTTGAGAACGAAAAATGGAGCTGGAGGAATCAGGCTCCTGGATTTCAGACTATGTTAGAAAGCTACATTAATCATGACAGCATGGTACTGCCACAAAAACAGAAATATAGATCAATGGAACAGGATAGAAAGCCCAGAGATAAACCCACACACATATGGTCAGCCTATCTTTGATATAGCAAGAATATACAATGGAGAAAAGACAGCCGCTTCAATAAGTGGTGCTGGGAAAACTGGACAGCTACATGTAAAAGAATGAAATTAGAACACTCCCTAACACCATACACAAAAATAAACTCAAAATGGATTAAAGACCTAAATGTAAGGCTAGACACTATAAAATACTTAGAGGAAAATGTAGGCAGAACTCTCTATGACACAAATCACAGCAAGATCCTTTTTGACCACCTCCTAGAGAAATGGGAATAAAAACAAAAATAAACAAATGGGACCTATGAAACTTAAAAACTTTTGCACAGTAAAGGAAAACATAGACAAGACAAAAATACCACCCTCAGAATGGGAGAAAATATTTGCAAATGAAGCAACTGACAAAGGATTAATCTCCAAAATATATATGCAGCTTATGCAGCTCAATATCAAAAAAACAAACAACCCAATCCAAAAATGGGCAGAAGACCTAAATATACATTTCTGCAAAGAAGACATACAGACTGCCAACAAACACATGAAAAAAAAATGCTCAACATCATTAATCATTAGAGAATTGCAAATCAAAACTACAATGAGTTATCAACTCACACCAGTCAGAATGGCCATCATCAAAAGGTCTACAAACAGAAAATGCTGGAGAGGGTGTGGAGAAAGGGAACCCTCCTGCACTGTTGGTGGGAATGTAAATTGATACAGCCCCTATGGAGAGCAGTATGGAGGATCCTTAAAAAACTAAAAACAGAACTACTATATGACCCAGCAATCCCAGTACTGGGCACATACCCTGAGAAAACCATAATTCAAAAAGTAACATGTACCACAACGTTCATTGCAGCTCTATTTACGATAGCCAGTACATGGAAGCAACCTAAATGTCCATTGACAGATGAATGGATAAAGAAGATGTGGCACATATATACAATGGAATATTACTCAGCCATAAAAATAAATGAAATTGAGTTATTTGCAGTGAGGTGGCTGGACCTAGAGACTGTCATACAGAGTGAAGTTAAGTCAGAAAGAGAAATAGAAATACCGTATGCTAACACTTACATATGGAATCTAAAAAAACAAACAAAAATGTTTCTGGAGAACCTAGGGGCAGGACAGGAATAAAGACGCTGACGTCAAGAATGGGCTTGAGGACATGGGGAGGGGGAAGTGTAAGCTGGGACGAAGTGAGAGAGTAGCATTGTCATATATACACTACCAAATGTAAAATAGATAGCTAGTGGGAAGAAGCTGCATAGCACATGGAGATTAGCTTGGTGCTTTGTGTTCCCCTAGAGGGGTGGGATAGGGAGGGTGGGAGGGAGTTTCAAGAGGGAGTGGATATGGGGATATATGTATACATATAGCTGATTCACTCTGTTATACAGTACAAAGTAATACACCATTTTAAAGCAATTATACTCCAATAAAGTTGTTAAAAAAAGAGAGAAAATATAGAACAACTTTGCTATCTAGAAATATGCCAAGATTCTTAAACAGTTCATAAAATACCAAACAATAAAAGTTTGCATTTATTTTTCTTACTGTAAATGCTTTCAGAAAATGATACTGTAAATCTGCATCGAGGCAACATAGAATTATGGAAAGATCATGGCCTTAAAATAAGTGTTACAGGGCTTCCCTGGTGCTGCAGTGGTTGAGAGTCTGCCTGCCAATGCAGGGAATGCGGGTTCGTGCCCCGGTCCGGGAAGATCCCACATGCCGCGGAGCGGCTGGGCCCATGAGCCATGGCCGCTGAGCCTGCGTGTCCGGAGCCCGTGCTCCGCAACGGGAGAGGCCACAGCAGTGAGAGGCCCGCATACCGCAAAAAAAAATTAAAATAATAAGTGTTACACAGTAGTTAAATTAGTTTGGTAAATACTGGGTTAAACAGCAACAAATTTATTAGTGTAATGGTTCATGTTTTTAATAGGTTGTTGTGTTTTTTCATATCTAAAACAGGTATTGTATATGATATTTCGCAAATTTCTTTGAAATTATCAATTACAAAAAAATTGTCACAAAATTCCTATTTACATCTTGCATTGTATGTGCTATAAGGAATATGTTTAGGGAAGTAATAGGTTATAGATATCTTGGCTTTTTGGTCATCAAGGTCTAAACACTTTTTTTTTTGGAAAAATGAACTTATTTACAAAATGGAAGTGGAGTCACAGATGTAGAAAACAAACTTATGGTTACCAGGGAGTAAGCGGGGAGGGATAAATTGGGAGACTGGGATGGATATATAGACAGTACTAAATATAAAATAGATAACTAATAAGGACCTACTGTATAGAATAGGGAACTTTACTCAATACTCTGTAATGGCCTAAATGGCAAAAGAATCTAAAAAGAAGAGTGGATATATGTACATGTATAATGAGTTCACAAGTCATCATTCTTATGAGTTCTTCCTCAAGTGTGTCTCTGAAAGATATGCCCTTCATCTGATATTTTATTTCATGTTTCCTTGCTTTATCAGTTTATTGAGTATTTGCTGAAGTGACCAGTAGTTTCCATACATAATGACACTGGCTCCTCCTCTAATCTATTTTTAAAATAAAGCCAGATTAAGTGATACACATTTACTATGCACACACACATATACACACACACCCTGACACATATGTGTATGTGTGGCATATATGCATGTATGCAAATATACAGCACATACAAAAGGGAGATCTTATAATACGTAATGCCAGATTTTTCTGTGTAAACCATCATTCAAAATAATCACATTCTTTTTTTTTTAGGCTTCTAAAATAAGAAGAGATTGAACATATTCTAGGGACTTAGCTACATGCCAACAAAATCCCTATTTCTTAAACTAGAATTAAATCTTCCACAATCTTGTCCTAATCTATTTTCAAATATAACTTCCATCCAAAGCAGCTGCCAAACATAACATAATATATCCTCCTACATTTATTTGATATACCTGTTGAAATGAGCAACTAATTCTTACTAAACACCTTCTTCATGCCTTTTCTTATGCTATTCCCTCTGCCAAGAATTCCTTCAGCTTTCTTCAAAGATTAGTGTCAAATTAACCTCTGCAGTATGCTGTTGCTATTTCCCTCAGCTAAAAATGAACTCTAGTTCTGCTAAATGCCATTAACATTTTCAACTTCTGCTCTATAGTTAAAGTTCTACTTTAACTTTTTAAAAGTATATATTGAATTTTCTTACTATATATTGATCCCATGAGGTGAGAGTTAACCATTTACAATAATAAATCTCCTATAGACTTTTGCACAGTTTCATACATAGTCAGCTCTCAATA
The DNA here is from genome assembly GCF_059928025.1 of Delphinapterus leucas. NCBI lineage: Eukaryota > Metazoa > Chordata > Mammalia > Artiodactyla > Monodontidae > Delphinapterus > Delphinapterus leucas. The sequence goes on from NC_143139.1 coordinate 69,462,836, forward strand.
AACACTTGTAAAATAACTGGTTGTTTTTAAAAATCATAGATATTTTTGTTTCTCTTTAAACTATTTCAGAAGATATCCATGGAAATTTTTATAATTACTCCAAGACAATACTACTTACAGATTCCATGACACTTAATATCTAATAGGTATTGGTAGGGTTCAGTTGTTTTCTGGAGAAGCTACTGTGTGAAGCTTGCTGACTTCTCTGTTTGTATATGATATTTGTAATTATTTTGTTAAATTAACCAGTAATTATATAACTTTCTGTTCTATATATTTAATATATACTTTATATTTCTTATACTCTTAGTTATGGAATTATTTTGTTTTAATTATCTGATTTCATAAACTCAACAAATTTTATTGACTATTTATTATATACTAGGCACTATGCTAGGCACTGAAATTGTGCTTAAGTTTTGTATAACAGACAAAATATAAACAGGTAAATAATATTCTTTCTATATATATAGTATATTATTTATATAATTACTATTTATAAAATATAGGTAAAATACTTAAATATTATGGCAAATGCTATGAGATCAAAGAAGTCTGTGAGAGATCAAGACTAGATTAGACAACTAGAAAATGCTTTTTAGAAGAGGTGATATTTAATCTATTTAAGCAGAGTCTGAAATGTGGGGATTTACTCACCATGTAAAGAAAAGAGAAAAAGAATGGCTGTTATTGAAAAGACAAGAAATAACAAATGTTGTAGAGGATGTGGAAAAAGGGAACCCTCATACACTGTTGATGGGACTGTAAAATGGTGTAGCCACTGTGGAAAATAGTTATGGATATTCCTCAAAAAATTATGAATAGAACCACAATATGACCCAGCTATTAAACTTCTGGGTGTTTATCTGAAGAACATGAAAACACTAATTCAAAAAGATATATGTACCCCTATGTTCACTGCAGCATTATTTACAATAGCCAAGATGTGGAAACAACCTAAGTGTCCATCAATAAAAGAATGGATAAAGATGTGGTGTATGTATGGAATGCAATGGAATACTACTCAGCCATAAAAAGAATGAAATCCTGCCACTTGTGACAACATGGATGGACCTTAAAAGAATAATGCTAAGTGAAATAAGTCAGATGGAAAAATACAAATACCTTAAGATTTCACTCATACATAAAATCTAAAAAAACAAAACTAACCAATAAAAATAAACTTAGAGATAAGATTGGTGATTACCTAAGTAGAAGGGATTTGGGAGTGGGCAAAATAAGTGAAGGGGGTCAACTGTATGCAGTTGGATGGTAATTAGACTTGTGGTGGTAATCTCTCTTTGGTGTATACAGATGTTAAATTATAATGCTGTACACCTTAAACTTATAAAAGAACAGAGGAAAAATTCATGATAGATATAAAAAACTATTTAAAAGTACCATTATAATCTTAGCAACAAAATACTTGTTAAATCCTTTAAATGTCTCTAACAAAATGGTTCATTTTATTCCATTTTATTCCATAAATGGTTCATGCTATTTTCATTCTGAAAATAACGTGAATTTAGTCTGTATTTATAAAAGATTTTTCTTAAAAAAAAAATTAAGAAAATACCTTGTAGTGAGGTATATAATAGGTTTAAAAAAAGATATGGAAAATTCAAAGTTATGCATTTTTTATTGTCTATAGCAAAAAACAAAATTGGAATGGAGAGAAGAGGGCAGAAATATGCCTAATCATGTGTACTTTGCATATGGTATAACAGTATTTTTTTCCTAGTTTCATGAACTGCTTTTCTTTCTTTCCTTTCTTTTCAAAAAAATGCTTACTAGAATATTTTGAAATCTTAAAATAATATTATTAAATATATTTACTTCACACTCCTCTTTATTAGGAGGCCTTGCAAGGTTTTAAGACCACAGTTTAATTTAAGGATTGTGAAATGTGAAGAATATCTTATTTAAATATTGTGAATCGTGCATAAATGACTTAGTAGGTTCCTACAGTAATGCCCTAATTATGATATAACTCATTAATAGGAAAATTCCAGTTTATGTTAAATGTTCCACATTTTCACACCTAGGATAAAATCTGAGGACTTACACCATATAAAAATGCAGCATAGGGCTTCCCTGGTGGCGCAGTGGTTGAGAGTCCGCCTGCCAATGCAGGGGACACGGGTCCGTGCCCAGGTCCGGGGAGATCCCACATGCTGCGGAGCGGCTGGGCCCGTGAGCCATGGCCACTGAGCCTGCGCGTCCGGAGCCTGTGCTCCGGAATGGGAGAGGCCAGGCCCGCGTACCGCAAAAAACAAACAAACAAAAAAAAACCCAAGGGAAGATATTAGGTTTTAGTTTTATATACCCCATCATGGAAATAATAAAATGAAGAATAGGTTTTCTTTGTTTCTGTTTTTGCATTTGTTAAATATACCACATAAAAAAAAATCCATATGAAAAATCTCTCAGCACAATGTTAACATATAAATAGGCATCTCTTTCTTTTATGTTCCTTTCAAATTTGAACCAGTATCTGTCTCACTTTCCAAGGTATGCCATTTTCTTTCAAAATATATAGAGTAACAAAGTCGAATTGCCACAGTAGAAAACTATATTATAAATGGGAAAACTTTGTTTTCTAAAGATTTTCTTTCAGGAGACCTGTTTCAAATCAGCTCTGCATTTTTTTCCCACTATAAAGTAATGCACTTAAGTACATATCCCTTTGTTTCAATAAATAAAGGAGTCATAGAAATGCATTCATCAAGGGCTAGGCCATTATTGGGAAACATATGTATAACTACTCAATTATCAGGATAAATGATTATACTAACAGCAGAAAGGTTGATTAATTTTTTGTTACATACACCTGCATATTAATAGACAAATTGTTGTCAATCCCTTTGCTGTTGAAATGTTCCAAGAGATCATCTAACATATGTTCACGTTACCAGTCCTCTAACAGATAAAAATTCAGTAGTGAGAGGCTATATGAATCAAGCATGCACCATCCTATAGCATAGGTCTGACGGCCCCTGAATGTGACCTGCTCCCAGAGGAAACCAATTTAATGCTTCATCGCACACAGAGTAGTATGTATGAATCACAAAACCTCCAGATAAATTAGTGACAGGTACATCTGAATAGGATTCCTTCTAAGTCGCTTATCTGAAGCCAGGCAAGCTTGTTTCATCCTCACTTTCAAAGATAAAGCCACATGGCATGTTGCCTTGGCAGATTCTCACAAAGCAAACAGCCCCGATAGTCCATTTATTGGGGGAAAAAATTCCCTTATTATTTCAGGTACTGTGTACTGTGACAACAAATGGGATAAAGTGAAAACTACCTGCCAGTGGAAAATTCACCAGTTGATACCAGGCTTTATGTCTTCTCTAAGTTTCATAAGCTCTGTGCCTCTTGCTCTTTTACTTTTATTTTTGACAGTTCTGATACCCCACAGTTGTAGCCATGGCAAAGTTCAAGAACAAAACAGCAGGTTATCAAAGACAACTTATCAGAAGCCAAACAGGGAGAAGAGATGCCAACAATTAGTAAGTAATGGAAAGACGGATCTGTGACAGAACAAGGAAAAAAGGTGCACCAATCTTTTATCTTTAACCGACTACTTACTCCATTTGAAAAAAAGCTCAGAGAAAAACTGAGACAATAAATATAGGCTCTAAGTACTCAGGGATATTGATCACAGAAAAGATGAAAAAATAAATTATGCACAAAATAGCATAGGAAATGTTTATTTGTAAGGGATTATTTTATAAATTTTATCAACCATAAATAATTGGAATATCAAAAGTATATAAAGCTATCTGCTTTAAACTAAGTATCAGTGAATAGCACGGTTATATTATCTTCTTCAAAGTTAAGTATCTACTAACTACTAGAATTCTTTAAACTGAACAATAGAACAGACACATCAATTCTTACTTTCTGCACTTCTTATGGTCTACACTTAAACTTAATCAAGACTTTCATTATATATCTTAATAAAGGCCACGTCTTATCACAAGGTCAGTTATATAGCAGAGCAGAATTCAGTAGCACAAAATAAATAGTACTCACGTTTTAGGTTCCATAGATGGTCCTTCTCATGCAAAATCAGGGTTGTGCTTTCTGGGTGAGTCTGTGTTAAATCAAAATGACAAAAGTCTTAGTTTCCCATGCACTGCCAATTAGAATGCATGCAAATAAACTCCCAGTTAGTCAAGGAGAAAAAAATTGCTTTAAAAGAGTACTGATTTGTAAATTTGGTCCTTTCAAATGTAGATAATATTTACCCCTCCTCTTTCCCCCATATCTTTACAAAATTTCTGCCCAATGAACTCATTACTGTAGAAACTCAACTATGGCTATGGTCAGTTAATGAAATTCAGGTCCGGGATTAACCTCCGTAAACATGTACATAGTTGGGCTTCTGGAATTGGGAGAGACAAGGGTGATGCTGGAAAGGAAAAAAAAGTAAACCATATAATTTAAAGAATGATAAATTCTTACGATAGATTTAGCTAAATTAAGTGCTGTCCTATATTTGAGGTGATTCATAAAATTCTTAATGTGCAAAAATACTTTGAAAACATTACCAGTACCATATTCAATGACACTTTGGGGAATATTAATGTAATATTCATGTAGCTACTAAGTTTACCTTCTTTGAAATTACACAGGTTTAATTAGATTAGATGTTTGTTCTTTACAGCCACAATAATTTAAGCAATATTAAACACCATTTAAAATATGCAAGAACTTCAGTTAGCATGCAACGAAATATTTTTGCTCTATCCAGTTACTATGTTTATATTGAGTTATTATTTACAATGCACTTTAACATCGTCAATAATTTCTTGGAAGCTTCAGTATTTGAGAACTAAAATGTTCAATTAAAACATTAACCTACTTGTGAAGTACCATATTATAATAATGTTAGTTTATTTTTATGAATTAGAGAAATATGCAAATGTAATCAGAACAATTAGTTTGAATAATTAAAAAGCCAAATGTCATGTGTGTATTTAAATTTTATAAATAAAAAGTCATATAAAAGTCCTTAATTACTACATGTCAAACTTTATTCACTGTATAATGGAGTGTTCAAATTTTCTGGTTAATTATCCATTTATTTAACAAATAGATCTTGACTAAGATGGCCTTACAATTCCCCTAGGCTTGACTAAACATTACATAGGTTTCTTCTGATTTTAGGCCCCTGACCTCCCTTTTCTCAGAGCATTTACTTTAAACTTGCAATTATGAATTTTTTTCTGGCCCTTTGAGATATAATTCTTTTCCCAACCTCTTGCCAGTTTCACAACACAGGAATGTCTTTCTCAAGGACTTGGGAGCCACCCTTTTGAGATGTAATCATCAAGAAAAATAGTGTCTCTATCTCCTAGTGTCTAGGTGAGGGTCCAAGCCTAATAATAGGCACTATTAACAAACCCAAATGACCTCATCACATTGACTAACTTCCTCCTAACATCTTCTAGTATTATTATTTTTAATTAATTAATTTATTTATTTTTGGCTGCACTGGGTCTTCGTTGCTGCCCGGGTTGCTCCTCTAGTTGTGGCGAGTGGGGCACTCTCTATTGTGGTGCGCGGGCTTCTCATTGTGGTGGCTTTTCTCGTTGTGGAGCATGGGCTGTAGGCGCATGGGCTTTAGTAGTTGTGGCTCGCAGGCTCTAGAGCCCAGGCTCAGTAGTTGTGGCGCACAGGCTTAGTTGCTCCGCGGCATGTGGGATCTTCCCGGACCAGGGCTTGAACCGCTGTCCCCTGCATTGTCAGGCGGATTCTTAACCACTACACCACCAGGGAAGTCCTCATCTGCTAGTATTTTTTGACCAGATCAGGTCAGCTCTTAAAAATTTCCCACCATATATTTCAGCAGAGTTAAGTTCAATATCTCCTCCCTTTTACAATAGTCTTGAATAAAGTTTTCCTTGACTGTTTAACTCCATGTGATGCAAGTTTCCTTTATGTTCTCAAGTGTTCATTATGTGCCAACACACTAGTAATTCAGTGGTAGAGAAGGCAGACACTGTACTTGCCCTAACAGAACCTATGGTCTAGTTGGGAGACAGAGACATGTAAATTGACATTTAAAATAGAAGGTGATCAATACTATGACTGTAAGAACAGAATGGGGCACCAAATAAAAGTGGAGCAGATGATAAAAAGTATAAAAGAATAAGTGTGATTGAATCTATCACTTCACATGATGAGGTATCATCCAGAGAAGCTGGACAAGGGAAAATGCTCCAGGAAGAGGGTTCAGCATGTGTGAAAGCTTAGAGACAAAATAAACATTTCAGTGCAAAGAAAATAAGATAGAAATGGCTGGACTGTACACAGTGATGTGGGGGAGTGGCAGGAAATGGGGCTGAGATGTAAAAGAAAGGAGATAAGAAAAGGCACTTAATCATATAGTTGTTCACTTTTCTTTTTTTTTTTTTGCGGTACGCGGGCCTCTCACTGCTGCGGCCTCTCCCGTTGCGGAGCACAGGCTCCGGACGCGCAGGCCCAGCGGCCATGGCTCACGGGCCCAGCCGCTCCGCGGCATGTGGGATCTTCCCGGACCAGGGCACGAACCCGTGTCCCCTGCATCGGCAGGCGGACTCTCAACCACTGCGCCACCAGGGAAGCCCTGTTCACTTTTCTTTTAACGAACATGTTTACAGGGGAGGTGATATAACTTAAGTTCAATGCCAAGGGCTCTGGTGTCAGACAATAAGGCTTTGAAATCTGGCTCTATCTCTCACAAGTTGTATGAATTAGGAAAGTAGTCTAAACTCTCTTAGCCTCAGTTTCCCCATTTCATAAATGACAAGAATAAAAATACTCACTTCATGAGGTTTTGGGAGGATTAAAAGGTAAATTCCACATAAAATATTCAGCACAAGCCTTAGGACAAGAAAATGATTGATGGTGATGATGGTGATGAATATGATGACAGAGACAATGATAGAAAGTAATCTATGATGATATTAGTGATGAGGGGGCCATACAAGGGTCACAGTGAATTTTCTGAAGAAAAGAGAAACTGCTGAAGCATTTTTTAAAAAAATTTTTTACTGGAGTATAGTTGCTTTACAATATTGTGTTAGTTTCTACTGTACAGCAAAGTGAATCAGCAATACGTTTACATATATCCCCTCTCTTTTGGATTTCCTTCCCATTTAGGTCACCACAGAGTATTGAGTAGACTTCCCTGTGCTATACAGTAGGTTCTCATTAGTTATCTATTTTATACATAGTGTATATATGTGTATACACAGTAGTGTATACATGTCAATCCCAATCTCCTAATTCATCCCAACCCCCCTTTCCCCCTTGGTATCCGTATGTTTGTTCTCTACGTCTGTGTCTCTATCTCTGCTTTGTAAATACGATCATCTGTACCATTTTTCTCAAATTCCACATGTATGCATTAATACACGATATTTGTTTTTCTCTTTCTGACTTACTTCACTCTGTGTGGCAGTCTCTAGGTCCATCCACGTCTCTACAAATGACCCAATTTCATTCCTTTTTATGGCTGAGTAATATTCCATTGTATATATGTACCACATCTTCTTTATCCATTCCTCTGTTGATGGACATTTTGGTTGCTTCCTTGTCCTGGCTATTGTAAACAGTGCTGCAATGAACATTGGGGTGCATGTGTCTTTTTGAATTATGGTTTCCTCTGGGTATATGCCCAGTAGTGGGATTTCTGGGTCATATGGTAGTTCTATTTTTAGTTTTTTAAGGAACCTCCATACTACTCTCCATGTTGGATGTATCAATTTACATTCCCACCAACAATGCATGAGGGTGCCCTTTTCTCCACACCCTCTCCAGCATTTACTGTTTGTGGATTTTCTGATGATGGCCATTCTGACTGGCATGAGGTAATACCTGATTGTAGTTTTGATTTGCATTTCCCTAATAATTAGCAATGTGGAGCATCTTTTCATGTGCCTGTTGGCCATCTGTATGCCTGAACCAAGTTTAAAACAAGACCTACATTACACTAGAAAGAAAAACAGTGGGCTAGTCAGATAATAAAACAGACTTCATTAAAAATGGAGGACTATTATCAAGTTTACATTTTGAAATAGCATTCTGATTAGTTAGAAGAATGCTTTTAAAGTTGAAAAGTGAATGCTATAATCTCTGTTTGGATGATAAACTATGTAGTAGATGTCTTTGTGATCATCAGTTGGTATGTTTTATAAGGGGAGTTTTGTTTAATCACACAAATCAGTTGAATGGATATCATCTCCAATATATAATGCAATAGTAATCATAAGAGAAAGAGTTAATATGTATTTTAGCATATTTGTCAGATGCTGCTTTTTGCTACTTACATGTATTAACTCATTTAATCCTAATAACAACCTTATAGACAGTATTGTTATTCTCATTTTACACATGGAAAAATTGGAGCACATAGAAGTTCAGAAATTTGCCCAATTCACACAGCATATGGAGAAGCACAGATTCAAACCACATAGTCTGGATCCAAAACTTGTATCCTTAACCCCTGAGTGAAAAGTGCTATAATAGAGTAGTTTTTAGAGTACCTGGAGCTTAGCAAGCGGTACTATAATCTAAGAGGATATTAAGGAATCAAACAAAGAACTTTGGGGCAATAGGATAAAACACTATTTTAACAAAGTAGAAAGCACAAAGAGGATAAAATTAGAGTACCTTAAAAAAGGAAAGGATATATCAGATAGATTTTAATGAATGAACTAGATATTTGTCTCCTTGATAACCAAACATAGACTACTTTACAGGAAAATCTGTAATGGTACTTATTTTTCCCTTTCCTCCCAACTAGATATGATTACTCCATTTCCTAAATGCCCTTGTATTTTGCTAAACATATATAAAAATATGTTTATCCATCTCAAATAAATCTGCAATCAGCAACATTCTGATGGATTTCTATTATACTTAAACAAAAATCTAAAATTCAGACTCCTCCCCATGGCCTCTCTGATTATATTCTTTCCTGCTGTGTATACACACACACACACACACACACACATACACACACACACACACACAGAGTACATGCCATTATCCAAGATACTCCTGGCATAATAGTTTTTGTTTTCCTCAAACACACAAGGGTTCCACTGTTTCTTTGCTGGTATAATATTCACCCAAATCTTACATTACCAGATCAATCTCACATGTTTGTTTGTCCACTTTCTACCCCATTTTAGAATATACTTTAAGAGATATATGGTGCCTATTTTTAGGGATGATAATTATTCTTTGCTAAAGACATTCCATTTTTAGTTGAGAGAACTGTACCTGCTGTCTCACTCCTGGCCCTGCTACACTCCCCACCTCCTTTGACACTATCTGATGGTAATGAGTATCTCTCTTTCCTAGCAAGTGTCACAGATTCCATTTTACATGTGTTTCTATTATTGTTGGTAAAATGATTACCAGTTTTAGGTCCCACAAAGAGCAGAGGCCCTGTTTGCTTTTATATTATATCCTGTAGGAAATCAGAATATACCACCCCAACATATGCCACTTTTGAATATGGATTACTTTGAGCTGAAGGTAATTGAGAATCAACAGATTCAGAAAGAAGCCTTCTCAGGAATTCCCTTATGTGACTAAAAGCAGAAACTTCAGAGAAATGAGGACTGCCCTAAATCCTTTCTCTGGGAGATTTTATGGCCTTAAAGAAGATGGAGAATCAACATTAAGTCTTCACCAAAACAAACAAACAAACAAACACAAACCCACAAAACAAACAAAAAAGCTTACTAAAATAGGCTTTACTTTCCATTAGTTTCCCCATATATTTACCCTCCTAGAAGCCCAAATTTCCCTTTCTTTGTCTAGTACACAAGTTATTGCCCTTTGTTAAAAATATAAGCTTCCAAGTCTAACCACTTCTTGGGGGTTCACTTCTTTTCTATGGAGCCTACATGCATGTAAAAACAAAATAAATGAACATATGCCTTTTATCCTTTTAATCTGTTTTTTCGTCAGTTCAATTCGAAAGTCCCAGTACTACACCTTAGAGGGTAGAGGAAAATTTTTTCTTCTGCTACTATCCGCAGCACTTAAAGCAATGCCTGACTCAATAAATACTTGATGAATAAATGATGGGGAATGGGCAGGAAACCACGCACTTGGAGCGAGTGATTCATAGGAATCAGCAAATGAACACTATCCACTGAAATTACCAAAGAAAGGTTGATGCAAACAGAGTGTACCATGTTCAGTGCTGTCCTTATCATCATGACTGTTTCCAGAAGTTAGATGAGGTCCAAAGGCAAACAGCACAAATAATAATAACAAATACAGACAGACAGATAGATAGATACATAGATGATAGATAGATAGATAGATAGATAGATAGATAGATAGATAGATAGATAGATGGCTCGAATGAGATCGAGATAAGAAGTCCAGGGCTGCTTTGGCAGCTTTGTGGTCATCAGACCCAGGAGCCCTTCTGATTTTCCACTCTAAGCAAATGACTTCCACCTTTAAGGCATTTGGAATCTTGTTACCTCAATTGCAGCCTTTACAAGTTTCAGGAAGCAGAAAATAGGGAGAGAAGAATGCAAAAAGACATATATAATAGCTTTAGTAAGACTCTTAGAAAGAGCTATTCTAGAAACTGACCTAAACTTCAGCTTATATCTTATTGGAAACACCTTTCAAAACTGAAACTGAAATGTGGATATATAGATAATTCTATTGCCACCTTAAACAATGAAATGATCCATTAGTAAGGTAAATGGAAGAAATATAAACAATTTTTCTTTTCTCTTATGAAAAGTATCCATTTTTAACTTTTTAAGCATTTTGCATCATAAAACTGTGTTTGTTTTTACTGAAGGAAGTAAGTCTTGGCAAAATAATTTTTATTACATATTTTCCTTTAAACTTACTGAGCCAAAACAGTAAAAAAGGGAATCTCAGGATTAAAACTGGACTCATGGTTTGAAATATTAAGAACTGTGAATTTATAATGGCAAGCACAAAGACAAACTTCAAGTGCATTCCAGATATATACATGAAGATGCAAGATTTTCTCTTATAATCTGTCTACTTTCAAATACATCCCCATCAGCAACCTGATGAAACTTCAACATCGTATCTCCAGTCCTTCACTACCCTCTTTTCAACTCTAATGAAGCTTCATTCCATCATTTCTTAATGTTAAAGCTACTGAAGCTAAGCCATAGCTGAAGGAAGGCATTCTTCTTTGTCTTTTGAATGTGTTTTTTATGTGTCTGTGTGCTTACATTTGAGTTGAATGCTTGCTGTTTTGGTTATTTTTTTTTAAATTGGAGTACAGTTGCTTTACAATGTTGTATTAGTTTCTGCTGTACAATGAAGTGAATCTGCTATATGTATACATATATCTCCTCCCTCTTGGACCTCCCCCCTACTCTTCCCCATCCTACCCATCTAAGTCACCACAGAGCACCGAGCTCAGCTCCCTGTGCTATACAGCAGGTTCCCACTAGCTATCTATTTTACACAAGGTAGTGTATGTATGTCAATCCTAACCTCCCAATTCATCCCACCCTCCCCTTCCCCCCGCCATTTCCACATGTCCTCTTCTTTTTACACCAAACAAGGAATCCATGCAGTGATGACCTGAATTGGGAGAAGTTTGGCAGCTCTACCATTTCTTCATTCTGCTCCTTTGCTAAACTTTCCTGTTACTTGGTCTACGCTGAAAACAGAATTATCTGCCAGAATAAAATGAGGATTACAGATTCCCTAATTTATCCCCTCTTCCCTCTTTTCCCCAAAGATAGCCTGCATTTCAAAGAAAATCTCTTCATGAAAATCAAATAGATAGGGTAAAAGTCAAGGAAATAACCATTTAAGGATATAGGTTCTCTCACTAAACTTGAGAAGTTGTTCTGTTCAAAGAATAGAAGTGAATATAATTTGAAATGAAATTATATTTGTACTCTTAAACTCATTTTAGAGTTTTATTTTAAACTTATTTTGATTCTCAAAAGAGAATTTGTTTTTAATTGATAAGGTAAGGTCCTGAAGAACTAAAAGACTACTTGTTTTTTTTACTCCTTGAGAGTTTTGCTATTCTGAAGAAAAAAGCTTACCTGTGCCTGCCCCCACTACCCCAAAATGAACTGACTTCTGAAAAGCAGACTTTAAAAATCTTTGCCAAACATTGTTAAAATATAGAGTTAAATAAAATTAAATTCATTTTTCTCTATTTCTTGTTAGCACTTTAGAAATATCAGACAGGTTCCAGTTGATTGTACCTTATACACATTGAATAGAGACTACACAGGTGTGTTTAAAAATCCCTAAAGTACAAAGGACTTAATTGAGAAAAATGTCACCTCTTTTAAGTGTTAAATAGCCAGCAATAAAGCTGTCTCTTTCCTCAGTGTGTGTGTCTGTGTAAGGGTGATGGTGGGATGAGTTCTAAAGTACCAAACATAAGATTTCCCAAGAGAAGACTGCTGTCCACTGGATTAGTTATGTGACATCTTTGGCTATCAAATAACAGCTTGCTTCTATTTAGTTTGTGACTATTGGGATAACTATTTACAGGTGCATACATATCTTTCAACTTGTGTATGTCCTATAAAAATTCCTAAGGAGAATACTAATGAAATCATTGAAGAAATATTCCATTACTTATGCATCATACCCTCAGGCATTCATTTTTTCTTTTGAAAATTTTAACACAAAATATTTCAGACATACTAATATAATTCCCACACATACATTCAAGGTAATGTAATATACTCATTTTTTAAAAACGTTAAGAACCGACCTTAAGTTTGTGACTAACCATAAGTTTCCTTTATCCCCCCTGCTTTATTGAGGTATAACTGACAAAAAGCAGCATATATTTAAGATTTCCAATGTGATGTTTTGATGTACATATACATTGTTAAATGATTACCACAATCAAGCTAATTAACATATCCATAAACTCACACAGTTATTTTTTTCTTTTTGTGATGAGAACATTTAAGATCTACTCTCTTAGCAAATTTTAGGTAAACAAAAACAGTATTGTTAACTGTGGTTACCACTTGGTACATTAGATCTCCAGAACTTATTCATGCTGCTTAATGGAAAATTTGTACCTTTTGACTAATATCTCCCTATGATCCCCATTTCCTTGTAACCACCATTCTACTTTCTACTTGTATGGGTTTGATGTTTTTAGCTTCCATATATAAGTGAAATTATACAGTATTTGTCTTTTTGTGCCTAGCTTATTTTACTTGTCAAAATGTCCTCCAGGTTTATATATGCTGCGGCAAATGACAGAATTTCCTACTTTTTTAAGGCTGAATAATATTTTATTTTATATTATGTCCCGTTTCATTGTGTGTGTGCACACACACATGCACACATGCACACACATATCACATTTTTCTTTATTCATTTGTTGATGGACACTTAGATTGTTTCCATGTACTGGATATTGTGAATCATATTACAATCAACATGGAAGTATAGGTATCTTTTCAAGAGAATGGTTTTGTATCTTTGGGATATATAATCAGAAGTAGAATTTCTGAATCATATGCTAGCTCTATTTTTAACTTCCTAAGGAATTTTCATACTGTTTTTCATAATGACTATACCAATTTACATTCCCACCAACAGTGCACAAAGATTTCCTTTTTTCCTTACTTTGCCAACACTTATTATCTTTTGACTTTTTGATAATAGCCATCTTGTTGTCAAACCCAAGTTTGTATGCCTGACACACAGTAAGGACAAACAAACTGAAACATCAGAGTTTGGGGC